>NC_092127.1:122995488-123192988 GCF_043159975.1 Macaca nemestrina | reverse complement strand
CAAAAAGACATAATCTTTTTCATGACTATGCATAGTATTCCATGGTATGTATGTATCCCATTTTCTTTATCTATTCAGTCATTGATGGGCATTTAGGTTGACTCCATGTCTTTGCTACTGTGAATAGTTCTGCTGTGAACATTCATGTGCATGTGTCTTGATGGTAGAATTTTTTTATATTTCTCTGAGTATATACCCAGTAACAACATTTCTAGATTGGTTGGTAGTTCTGCAGTAGTTCTTTGAGGAATTGCCATACTGCTTCCCACAATGGTTGAATTAATTTACATTCCCATCAACAGTTTATAAGTATTCCCTTTTCTCTGCAACTTCACCAGTATCTACTATTTTTTACTTTTTATTAATAGCCATTCTGATAGGTGTGAGATGATATCTCATTGTGGTTTTCACTTACATTTCTCTAATGATCAGTAATACTCAGCTTTTTTTTTCATATGTTTGTTGACTGCATATATGTCTTGTTTTTAAAAGTGTCTCTTCATGTTCTTTGTCCACTCTTTTTCTTTTTTTTTTTTTTTTTGAGACAGAGTTTTGCTCTGTCACCCAGGCTGGAGTGCAGTGGCGTGATCTCGGCTTACTGCAAGCTCCGCCTCTCAGGTTCACATCATTCTCCTGCCTCAACCTCCTGAGTAGCTGGGACTACAGGCGCTTGCCACCACGCCCGGCAATTTTTTTGTATTTTTAGTAGAGACGAGATTTCACCGTGTTAGCCAGGATGGTCTAGATCTCCTGACTTCGTGATCTGCCCACCTTGGCCTCCCAAAGTGCTAGGATTACAGGTCTTTGTCCACTTTTTAATGAGGTTGTTTTCTCTTGTAAATTGTTTAAGTTCCATACAGAGTCTGGGTATTAGACCTGTCAGATGCATAGTTTGCAAATACTTTTCTTCCATTCTGTAGGTTGCCTGTTTACTCTGTTGCTAGTTTCTTCTGCAATGCAGAAGCTCTTAAGTTTAATTATATTCCATTTGTCAACTTATGCTTTTGTTGTGATTGTTTTTGGTTTTTGCCATAAAACCTTTGCTTGTTCTTATGTCCAGGATGGTACTCTCTAGGTTGTCTTCCAGGATTTTTATAGTTTTGGGTTTTGCATTTAAGTTTTTAAATCCATTTTGAGTTGATTTGTGTATATGGTATAAGAAAGGTGTCCAGCTTCAATCTTCTGCCTATGACTAGCCAGTTATCAGAGCATCATTTAATGAATAGGGAGTCTTTTCCTCATAGTTTGTTTTTGTCATCTTTTTCAAAGGTCAGATGGTCGTAGGTTTGAGACTTTATTTCTGAACTCTCAATTCTGTTCCATTGGTCTATGTGCCTGCTTTTGTACAGGACCATGCAGTTTTGGTTATTGTATCCCCGTAGTATAGTTTGAAGTTGGGTAATATGATATCTCTAGCTTTGTTCTTTTTGCTTAGGATTGCCTTGGCTATTTGGGCTATTTTTTTTTTTTTTTCCAGCTCCAGATGAATTTAAAAAAATGTTTTATCTAGTTCTGTCAAGAATGTCAATGGTGGTTTGATAGGAATAGCATTAAATCTGCAAATTGCTTTGGGCACTTTGGTCATTTTAGTGATATTGATTCTTCCTATTTGTGAGCAAAATGTTTCTCCATTTGTGTCTTCTCTGATTTCTTTGAGTAGTTCTCCTTGTAGAGATCGTTCACTTCCCTAGTTACCTGTATTCTTAAGCATTTTATTGATTTTGTGGCAATTGTGAATAAATTGCCTTACTGGGTTTATTCTCTGTTTGGCTCTCGGTTTGGCTCTGGATTGTGATATATAGGAATGTTAGTGATTTTTGTACATTGATAGTGTATCCTCAAATTTTCTGAGGTTCTTTATCAGCTAATGGAGCTTTTGGGTTGAGACTATGGAGATTTCTAGATATGGAATCATGTCATCTGCAAGCAGGGATAATTTGACTTCTTCGCTTCCTATTTGAATGCCCTTTATTTCTTTCTCTTGTCTGATTGCTCTGGCTGGGACTTCCAGTACTATGTTGAATCAGAGAGGACATCTTTGTCTTGTGCCAGTTTTCAAGTGGAATGCTTCCAGCTTTTCCCCATTCAGTATGATGTTGGCTGTGGCTTTGTTATAAATGGTTCTTATTATTTTTAGGTATATTACTTCAATATCTATTTTATTGAGAGTTTTTAATATCACTGGGTGTTTTATCGATAGCCTATTCTGCATCTATTGAGATAATTATGCGGCTTCTGTCTTTAGTTCTGTTTATGTGATGAAAAACATTTATTGATTTGTGTATGTTGAAACAACCTTTCATTCCGGAAATGAAACCTTCTTGATCATGGTGGATTAGCTTTTTTGATGTGATGTTGGAGTCGCTTTGCAAGTATTTTGTTGAGGATTTTTGCATCAATGTTTATCAAGAATGTTGACCTGGAGTTTTCTTTCTTTTTCTGTCTCTTCCAGGTTTTAGTATCAGGATGATACTGGCCTCACAGAACGACTGGAAAGGAGTCTCTCACTTCAATTTTTTGACATAGTTTCAGTAGGAATTATACTAGCTCTTCTTTGCACATGTGGTAGAATTCAGCTGTGAATCTGTCTGGTCCTGGGCTTTTTTGGTTGGAGAGGGATATTGACTTTAGGGGCAGTTACGTGATATAAATAAATTCTGGAGTAGGTTGGGGTAGGGTAGGGGAAAAAGATTTCCCCAAGATACACTTTCCGAAAGCCAGATTTATGAAAATGCCACTGATTCCGATTTTCTTTTTTTCTTTAATAAAGCACACTTAAATTTATTTAATTGAATGAAAGTTTTAAATAAAAAAGTACTTTATTAAAGGATGACATTATATAAAAATATAAAATTACATCCTATATATCAGCTATAGTATATGACTCACTTATTTCCTTTTGAAATTGATGGTCTACTGTGATGTTTTTTGTTATTTGGAAGATTCGGCTGCTCAGTGAAGCTCTGTTCTTTTCAATGATTTCAAATATCTCTTGGAACATCTCTGAAAAATTCATTTTATGGTTCTATCAAGTCCTGTTGATTTTTTGACCCTTGTCACTACGTCTGGTTATAAAATTAATGAGCAAATACTTTTGATCACTGGATTCTTAACAGGCACTGAACAGAAAATATGTGTCTATTTTCTTTATGTGTAGAGTACTGATTTTCTCTCAGTGAAAATTGTTAATTATCTTCAACAGTGTCAACCATAGATGCTTTAACTTTGTTTCATTTAGAAAACAATTTTTATGACGTCATGATTTTAACTGCGGTGAGATGATATCCCATTGTAGTTTTGATTTGCATTTTTTTGATTAGGATCAATGATGTTGAACACCTTTTCATACTCTTATTTGCCGTTTGTATGTCTTCTTCTGATAAATGTGTATTCAAATTTTTTGCCCATTTTTTGATGGGATTATTTTATTTTTTTCCTATAGAGTGGTTTTAGATTCTGGTTATTAATCTTTTGTCACAAGAATACTTTGTAAATTTTTTTTCCATTATTTGAGTCGTCTCTTTACTTTTGCTTGTATCCTTTGCTGTGCAGAAGCTATTTAACTTCTTGTGTTTTCATTCGTCCAGTTTTGTTTTGGTTGCCAACACTTGTGGGCTATTGCGGGAAAAGTGTTGGCCAGACCAGTGTCCTGAAGATTTCTTCCAATATTTTCTTCTAGTAGTTTGAGGTTTTAGATTTAAGTCTTCAACCCACTTTGATTTGGTTTATGTATGTCAAGAGAGAGGCATCCAGTTTCATTTTTCTGTGCGTAGATATCCAATTTTCTCAGCACTATTTATGGACGGGCTTATCTTTTTCCCGGTGTATTTTCTTGGCACCTTTATCAAAAAGAGTCTCCTCTGGATGTGCAGGTTTGTTTCTGAGTTCTGTATTCTGTTCTATTGATC
Source organism: Macaca nemestrina (assembly GCF_043159975.1). Classification (NCBI taxonomy): domain Eukaryota; kingdom Metazoa; phylum Chordata; class Mammalia; order Primates; family Cercopithecidae; genus Macaca; species Macaca nemestrina. The sequence goes on along the minus strand of NC_092127.1, from coordinate 123,189,080 downwards.
TATGTGTCTATGTTAATGCCAATACCATCCTGTTCTGGCTACTACAGCTCCATAGTAGTGTAATTTGAAGTCAGGTAATGTGATTCCTCCAGTTTTTGTTCATTTTGCTTAGGATACCTTTGGCTATTCTGGGTCTTTTGTGGTTCCATATAAATTGTAGGATTTTCTTTTTCTATTTCTGTGGAGAATGTTATTGGTACTGTGATACGAATTACATTGAATCTGTAAATTGCTTTGGGTGGAATGGATTTTAATAATATTGATTCTTCTGAAACATGAGCAACAAATATATTTTTTGCTTTCTCTTCAACTTCATTCATCAGTGCTTTATAGTTTTCATTATAGAAATCTTTCACTTATTTGGACAAGTTAATTCCTAGGTTTAATTTTATTTGCGAGATTACTTTTTTTATTTCCTTTGCAGATTGTTCAGTGTTGGCATATAGAAATGCTACTGATTTTGTATCCTGTGATTTTACTGAATTGGTTCATTAATTCTAATGTATTTGTGGAGTCTTTAGGATTTTCCAAAGGTAAGATCATATTATCTGCAAACAAGAATAATTCTTCGATTCTAATTTGGATGCTTTCATTTCTTTCTCTTTTCTGATTTTCTCTTTTCTGATTTCTCTGGATAAGACTTCCAGTATTATGTAGAATGACAGTGGTGAAAGTGGGAATCATTGTCATGTTCCAGGTCTTACAATAAGGACTTTCAGTTTATCCATATTGAGTATGATACTAGCTGTAAGTGACTCACCCACTGCTTTTCTCAAGCAGAAGGACACTTGTTCCAAACCCAATACAGCTGGAAATGTGCTGAGACTCGTATGAAGTCAGTATGTTTCAGAATGTTACCCAAAGCCCTTGACATACTACCTAGGTAATGCTGCTGGTTATTTGGGACTTAAGGTATCTTCAGTTAGAAGGCAATAAATGCTGCCAGAATTGGGTCCTTTGCTTCAAGGTAGTAAGTTATCTTCTGGCTCAGAATGTGTCTAGCAATGTCATCTGGGAGCTAGGGCCTGGAAAGAGGGCCTCAGGACTCTAACTGTTGCCCTTTCCAGCTGTGACTGAGCTAGTATGCAAGAAGCAAGATAAAAATACCCACCCCCCCCCCCCAGTCTTCCCTCCCTTCTTCTCAAGCAGAAGGAAGGGCTCTCTTTAAGAACTTGAGCTGTGCAGCCTGGGGCTAGGGCAGGAGTGATGCCAGCATTCCCTTCGCTATCCTGGCTGGTGTCTCAGTAGGTCACGTGACCGTGTAGTCCACTGTCTCTGGGCCCAGTTCAACACTAGGACTCCTCTAGGTGTTGCAGTTCTTGTGGACAAGACTGCCTTTCAAGTTTATTTAGAACCCCAGAGCACTTCAGCTTGCAGTGGTGAGACTTGGGAAACTCAAGTGCCAATCACTGGGACTGGCGATTCCTCTCTGGCTGGTGTTGGTTTAAATGCTCCTGTTGTGGGCGTGGGTCAGCTGAATTTGGTCCAGTTCTGCTTTCTGCACTGAGTTCAGTGCTACATAATTACTATGCTCTCCCTCCCCAACTGCAACAAAATGGTTTCTGATGGTGAGGAAAGGCAGGGATTTGCACTAATAATTCAAGACTATTCTCTGTACCACTTCATTGCCTTTTTCAGTGATATGAAGTTAAACCCAGGTACTGTCAGTGCTCACCTGATTTTTGGCTCTTATGAAGGTGTTTTTATCTGTAAAAAGTTGTTAAATTGGTGTCTTTGCAGGGGAAATAATTGGTGGAACCTTCTTGCTCAACCTCCTCCCCTGATTAACTTATTAATTTCTTCTGTCATTTCTTTTTTATTCTCATAGTAAGATTCAGGCCTACTGAAGTAATACTTTCTACTATTTGAACATCCATTCTTTCTCTTCACTTTCTGGATTCTGGCATTTTTTAATATAAAATATTTATTTTTACATATTTTAAGGGGAAAGTTTGGTTTGGGTAGGTTCAGAAAATTGAAAATACATTTTTTTTTTCCTTTTCTCTCTCTTCTTCTTCTTCTTATATTTTAAGTTGTAGGATACATGTGCAGAACATGCAGGTTTGTTACATAGGTATACACATGCCATGCTGGTTTCGTGCACCCATCAATCCATCATCTACATAAGGCATTTCTCTTAATGCTATCCCTCCCTTAGACCCCCACTCCCTGATAGGCCCTGGTGTGTGATGTTCCCCTCCCTGTGTCCATGTGTGTTCTCATTGTTCAACTCCCACTTATGAGGGAGAACATGTAGTGTTTGGTTTTCCAATCCTGTGTTAGTTTGCTGAGAATGATCTTTTCCACCCTCATCCATGTCCCTGCAAAGGACATGAACTCATTCCTTTTTAGGGCTGCATAGTATTCCACGGTATATATGTGTCACATTTTCTTTATCTAGTCTATCATTATGGGCATTTGGGTTGGTTACAAGTATTTGCTATTGTGAACAGTGCTGCAATAAACATATGTGGATTCTGGCATTTTAACATGCTGTAACTTCAGCCTGATTGCTATGACATGCAACTGTTAAGACTCGTCCCCTTAGGACATGAACCTGCTTCTGTAAAACATGGAATATAATAACAGAAAACCAAACACCGCATGTTCTCACTCATAGGTGGGAACTGAACAATGAGATCACTTGGACTCGGGGAGGGGAACATCACACACCGGGGCCTATCATGGGGAGGGGGGAGGGGGGAGGGGGGAGGGATTGCATTGGGAGTTATACCTGATGTAAATGACGAGTTGATGGGTGCAGCACACCAACATGGCACAAGTATACATATGTAACAAACCTGCACGTTATGCACATGTACCCTACAACTTAAAGTATAATAATAATAAATAAATTTAAAAAATAATAATAAAAAGAAAAATAAAAAAATAAAAAAGAAACACAGTAAACATTGCATATTCTCTCAGTAACGTTTCTGAGAGAATATGTCAGACTGTTTTGAAGCCTAAAACTTACTTCATTTTCTATTTTATGTAAAGGATCCAAAAAAATTCAATTTTTTTGTTGTTGCTTTCTATAAGATATTTCTGAGACAAAGTTTTTCTTTAATTTGTTTTGGCACTAGAACTTGGAGTTATCCCACCAGGATTGATTGGCTAGTGAAGATGAACTTCGCATCATTTCATTTGTAGAATCCCTGAGGATTGGTGTAGGTGCCAGCTTGCAAGTGTGTGTTGAGAGTTGTGTGAACATTGGATATCATTCCATCTACTTAATAGCCAGAAGTCACAAAATAATGGAGAAAAAGATGGCAGATCTTGATACACCTGGGAATTCTTCCTGCCTGTACTTTAAGTAGAGGGGAAAATCAATATGAACAAAATTTATCTGGATATTAATGATTAAGGTAAGGTAGAGAGTAACAATATTTTTCTTTATTTTGTTTGAATCCAGAAGGTGTCATGGGAAACAACTCACTTAAATATCAATGTTCCACTTTTGAATTTTAAATGTTTTTTATGACAAAAAAATCAATTATTTTGCTAATCTAAAGAGTAGTGCAGACTTTGTTAGTCAGAATAAAAATATTTCATTGACTTACACAATTAGATCTCAACTATTGTTGTGTTATACTGCTTAATTTTGTTGATGCTACTGCCCAACTTTCCTTGATCAATTTCTAAATCCTCTTATCCAATATGAGTAAGTTAACAGCTGGTAAGACATTATTTTTTCTTTCGTGACATTGTAGACATAAGGATGGTGAAAATATACATCAATAAATTTTGTGCCAAATATTTAATAATTATTATTTACATGCTTAATTTAACAAAAGGAAATACAAAGGTATTATTCATTATAAAAGGCTTATCTCATAGTAAATTTGAATTTCTAAGATTCTGCTTTTTTTTTTTTTTTTTTTTTTAGTTAACCACAGTAAAAAGTAGTGTCTTTTAAAGGAGAGGGAGAAGAAAGCTTTTATCTTTTTAACGTATGGAAAAGAGGAAATGATATCAGTGCAAGTTTGATAAAAAAGTAATTTCAGAATATGTATAAGTTCAATTTTTCTAAACACTAAAACCAAGAAACTTTAAATTATCACACTTAACTTTTCTATCTTTTAAAATTATTTCCCAGATAAAAGTAGGCAATTGCAAAGCAGTCCCAATATTCACAGAAGCATTATTTCACTTATAAAACTCAAACACTTTGGATTTTTTCTTTTATTTCATTGCCTATTAGGGAAGAATGGAAATATTAGCTTTGAGAAAAAAAAGGACTATTAGAGATATATTATGTGCAGCAAATGTATTTAAATTGAATCTCTGCCTGTCTTAGTAAAAAGCCTATTAAAAAAGTAAAATCCAGCCTAATTTCATCCTATTTAAAATAAAATTTATTCAAGGATGTTCAAAAATCATCTATCGAAGCAGAGGTTAGATTTTATTGAGAAAAAAATAGCATATGTTACTGGAAAAAAATAGTGGCTTTTTACTTTTTTTTTTTTTTTTTTTTTTTGAGTTTGTGTGCACTTGAAATGTGGAGTTAGAAAAAGAGAAATAAGGGGTCCGAATCTGAACTATGTTACAAAATAAAAGATAAATATTACAGTTTTTAATTGTATATATAATACAGAGTAAAGGAACTATGTGGGAACTTTGGCTATCACCTTGTTATTTCATTCCTCCTTTGGTACACTAGATGCTGAGGATACAAAGAAGAACAGGATATGATCCTCACCATGAAGGAGTTCACATCATAGTAGAGGAGATATCTATTTGTAAAAACTAAATGATAGAAGAGGCACTAAATATTATAAAAGATGTTTTTAACAACAACAAAAAAATCCATGGAAAGCAGATTAGAGACCAGTTACTTCTATTAGAATGGGAAGTAGTGATGTTATTGAAGAAAGCTTTTCAGGTAAGATGGAATTCAAGTTGAGCTTAAAAGAGGTGGTTGCATTTTGGAGGCCATACTGACAGAGGTTAAGCATGAGCCTGAACAGAGATGCAATGGCAATCCAGACAGGAATCATTTTGAAAATCATAGGGGATATTATGAATGGAAGTGTATTGGTGGGGCAGAGTTCATTACTGGAGAGAAGTTAGAAATTTATTTAAGAGCATGTTTGAGAGCCTTTAGGATCAATAGAAATTATTTTGGAATTTATTAGATAAAAAATAGAATACCCTGTTACCTTTTTAAATCAGATGTGGAATGGTTAAATCTTTGTTTTAGAAATAGAACAGCGCGGTGACTCACGCCTGTAATGCCAGCGCTTTGGGAGGCCCAGGCAGGCATATTACTTGAAGTCAGGAGTTCAAGACCAGCCTGGCCAACATGGGGAAGCCCCTTCTCTACTAAAAATACAAAAATTAGCCAGGCAAGGTGGCACATGCCTGGAATCCCAGCTATGGGAGAGGCAGGAGAACCCTTTGAACCCGGGAAGTGGAGGTTGCACTGAACTGAGATGGTGCCATTGCACTCCAGCCTGGGCAACAGAGGGAGACTCCATCTCAAGAAAAAAAAAAAAAAAAAAGAACCAAAAAACAAAAACAAAAACAAAACACAGGGAGGGGAACAACACACACAAGGGCCTGTCGCGGGGTAGACGGCAAGGGGAGGGAAAGCATTAGGACCAATACTTAATGCATGTGGGGCTTAAAACCTAGATGACTGGTTGACAGGTGCAGCAAACCACCATGGCACTTGTACGCCTATGTAACAAACCTGCATGTTATGCACATGTATCCCAGAACTTAAAGTAAAATTAAAAAAACAAACAAACAACAACAACAAAAAAAAAAACGGTGAAACAAAAAGAAAAGAAACTCTATAGCAGTTAGGAGGCAGTCACTATTCTTTAGCCCAGAGATAATACAATGACTTTTCTGGAAATACTGGTAATAACCACAGCACTGTGGTCTGTCTATTGTGGGAGACAGGTGAATGAAAGAGCCTCAAGGAGGAAAAAAGAACACTGAATAGCCCAGTTTTTCTGATATCTAATTCTGGATGACTCTGTATTCTTCAAATCTTAGATATTATCCCTGTGACGAAGTTTGCAAGACTTTACTGTCCTTCAATTTCTTTACACACAAATTGAATTCCTTCCTTTGTGTAATCTCAATAACTTATTTGAGCTTCTGCTGTCCAAACCATTTTGTGTTGCCTTTGTTTAGACCTTTCTCAGGGGGTATAGAAGTTAAGGATAAGTTAAAATAAGCAAATCACTGAAGGAGTCAAAATAAAATGATTCCAAACTAACGTAAAGTAAAAAAAATAGCTGTGAAGAGTGTTAAATTAAACAAGAGCTAGATTTATACATGACATTCAGTTTTTCAATTTTTTCAATTAGTATAGGTTAGGTGGATACCAGAAATAATTAGTATTAGGAATTTGATTTTCTATAAGGCATGTTGTAGCTATGAAAACAGTTCTCCTTTGAATACTGTCAGTTGAATGTGCACAGATTAAATGGGCATAAAACAATTTTATTTTTTATCTTGCCTCAGAAATATTAATGCCTTTACTATTTAAGTTAATAATTGTCCATAATCATGAGACAAGTCTTAAAAAGCGATGCTTATGATTATTATCATAAAATAAATACATGCTTACTACATAAACTTTTTAAGAATTAAAAAATATATAAAGAAAAAAGTGTCATGTAATCCTATTTTCACAAGAGATAACCATTATTAACATTTTATTAATAATTCTAATTTATATATTTATATATTTGTCTCATCCAATTGCTTATGTGTGTATATATGTAAAATATATATTACATGTGCTTCTTTACAGATGACTTTTCGAGAAGAATATGTCAATTGTCTAGGACTGTGTTTCAGTAAAATATTGTTTCTTTTCTTAAAATTCTTCATTATAAAATTATGTTGGCCAACCACGGTGGCTCGTGCATGTAATCTCAGCAATTTGGGAGGCCGAGGTAAACGGATCTCCTGAGGTCAGGAATTTGAGACCAGCCCGGTCAACATGGTGAAACCCTGTTTCTACTAAAAATACAAAAATTAGCCAGGCATAGTGGCAGGTGCCTGTAGACCCAGCTATTCGGGAGGCTGAGACAGGAGAATCGCTTGGACCCAGAGGCAGAGGTTTCAGTGAGCCGAGATCAGGCCACTGAACTTCAGCCTGGGTGACAGAGAGAGACTCCACCTCAAAAAAAAAAAAAAAAAAAATTATGTTGTGATTTAGGAATATCTGTTTTTAAAAATATTTTACAGACAAGCATGTTACAAATACCATAGGAGAAGTATATAATGAAGTTCTTTGTTAGATTCTATAGTTGTTTTTACGTGGGTAATATTTATAACTTATATACAAATAAGAAATGGAGATCTATACTTAAATATTATTGGTGTAAAGGAAATATTCTAAAACTTTAGTTTGAAAACTTGTAGCATGTCAGTTTAACTTTTATTAAAACATTTAGGGGCTGTAATGTTTGAATTTGAAAAATAAAAGACCTAAAAATGGATATGTGCAATTTCCAAATTGTTCTAATAAGTGGGAAAATTGCCTTTGAAATGTATAGTCAATGATTGGTTCCCTGGGGAGAGGATCTTATAATTAGAGCCCTCTTTTACTTAACAGACTGAGAAAAAAATAGCCCTATTAGATTCTAATATTTATTATTATTATTATTTTTATTACTATGGTATTATAAATTGGGAAAAGTAATATTTCACTTTATGTTTCAATTCTATTAAAATCATTAGTATTGTTGATTTGAATTATTAAATGAATGAGCAAAAATATAATGTTTACTTAATTTCTGAACAAAATGTAAAAGAATATACATAATTTTATCCCCATCTTGTTTTACTCAGTCATTAACTTTAAGTGAATTGAATTCTTCAGAAGTGTTGAATGATATTATTTATATTATGTTTAATTATCTAATTGAATTTAATTGTACATAAATTGAGTTATTGTATTTTCATTATAAGCTTCTTATTATTTTCGTTAAGACTAATTTCAATGTTAACAGCATTGGTAAGTCAAGTGCGAGAAATGTCAGGTATTAGGTTGATTTAATAAAAGTGTGTTGGGAAGAATATGTGTTTTACCATGAAATTTCTAAATAAAATATACCAGCTTGTGCTTTAATTAAATTGCAAATGTGTTTTTCGTATGAGTATTAAGTATTGGCAGCTGTGCATTGTTGGATTCACAGCAATGAGGATGGGGAAGAATAAGCTGTTTTTCCATAATGTCTCATTAATTTTCAATACTTTCTAGACTACCTTATACACATTCACATGTACCTATATATACCATGGACTCCTACACTTTGTTTATTGGAACAGGTATACTACATATAAGTTTTGAATTTTTCCCAGAGCTGTGTCTCCTGCCGAAAATGATCAGTAGTTTGTGGGACCTCCCTGAGGCTTTATTAACATACTGCTAGATCTCTATAACTACATAGGGAGATGTTGCTGGTGGTCCAGCTGGCCAATTTATTGAAACCAGGACAAAACCCCAGTTTCAATTTAATTATCTGTGACATTGCTACAACCCTAAGAAATTGGGTTGCCTGGTAATTTTGTTGCATTGCTGAAATCTGTTACAAGGTGAAAATGGTGAATTCACGAAATTCATTGAGTTACAGTTCTGGAATGAAACTTTAATGCCTACTTCATTCATCTCCCTGCTTTAATCCTAGGTCTGCAGTAAAGTAATCCCATAAAGATAAATGTCTTATTTTTATCTTTAAGGAATGAGAAAGTATAATCTTATTTGGAACCCTAGTCTCATTTCTTCACATTATCTCAGGCAGAATGTTCCTCTATGTCTGTACAAAGATTAGATAAATTACTATTTATTACTTCTCATGAAAAATTGATTGAATTTTCTCATTTAATATCCAAAAGACTTAATACATATTATCAGAATAAAGGCAATGTGTCTTATAGTCCTTCTATGTAAACTCCTATATTTGTGTTGTGAGATAGCTCCAGATTCTATATGATTATTTTCTGAACAGGTGTTTGTTAGAAACTTGTTTATTATTGAGATGAATAATTATGTAAATAATCATTTAGGTTGCCTTTTAATACTACTCTTGTGTCTTCTTAAAGCAATAGCAGAAGAGGCGATTGTTAAAACAGATTTTTTTCTAAATTAAAAATCAGTTATAATTATATCTACCTTCAAAATGTATCCAAAACTGTTTTGAACATGAAGTGAAATACATTAGATGTCATTTATGCTGACCAAAATTGGCACAGTTTCTGTATATACGGAGCACATTTATTTAAGTCTATTTTAAAATTATTTTTTGTTTTGCTCTGAATTGAGCTGAGATATAAAATTTAGATAAAAAACAGAGTACTTAATAAAAGCTACAAGTTGTTGAGAAACTCCTTTGCTCAAGAAGTCTATGTATTCTGTCATCTTTAAAAATATATTGAAGAGAGCTATTCTTTTACAGAAAGAGAAACTAAAACTTAGAGTGATTAAATGTCTAAATAAATGTGTCATGAGTACAAAATCTCTTTCTCCCTTACGTCAAAATTATGTTTTCTAAAATATAGAAATGTAATTGAAGATGCCATTTTAATTAAGCCAGATTTAATTTACTTTGAAAATTTCTTTGTTTATTAAGAACATACTTCCATTTATTTTCTGTGAAGGCGCACACACACACACACACACACACACCCCCCACATATTCGGTGGTAAAATTCCCTTTTGCGGAGGAGCTGATTTAGTGGCACTTCTGGTTATTGAAATTAAGGTGTTGTATGGTATCTACAACAATGTACCGGGGCTTAGAAAATACAATTAAAACAATAGCAACAACAACAACAATATGAAATAGAAGGCTGAAACAAGATAAATAAAAATGCACATTGTGACCTGGTGTTGAAACATGAGCGTAGTTGCCTCCGCCTCCTCTCTCACCATTTCAAATGGTTAAAGAGCTGAATTGGATCAGGAGAGGACCCTGAGATGGTTGCAATCATCACAAAGGAAATAAATCCCTAAGGGTGGGTTGTTATTTGCTTTAACCTGTGTTTATTCTGATCTTGTTCAGTTTCATCTGTAAATCTAGAATGTTGCATAAAAGGGAGTTTCTGGAGAGTCGGAAATAAGGAGAGAAAGTAACCACTTAAGAAATCCATGCAACAACAATGCTACATGTGAGAATCGGCATAAAGATAAACATATGGTGCATATCAAGTCTATGTAAATATAGTATAAAAATATAAATAAATGTTTTAAATATTAGAAAACACATGCCAAACATCAATATGTGTGTATGTGTGTGTACCTGCATGAATGTGTGTACTTAAAACTAAAATCCAATACTAACGATGTTTGACATGACAAAATATGTGTGCAAGATTGTAAATTCTTTGAAGAAAAATTGTACACTTCTTGAATTTGTAATAGTTATTTTGTAACATGATTAGTCATTTTTTGTTCAATTACACTTTTTGAAATTTCACTGAAATCGCCTAGACTGATTATACATTTGGCATTGGTGATAAATTTATTAAATACTGCAAAGGTAAAAGTCCTTTAGCTACTATATCAATGCCTTTATAAAAGTGCAAAGAATATTGAACAAGATAATAATGTGTAGTATTTATATTGTACTACTCTAGATTCTGTAGTCATTAATTAACTTGATTCTAAGAATAACTATGTGATGTGTACCATTATCGTCTCAGTTTTACAGATGACAATGCTTGCTATGTGAGGTTAAATAATTTTGCTCCATGGTTAATAAATGTAGAGCCAATGTAAAATACTAGGTAGTTCAGCTACGTTGTCTATTATTCTAACCATTACCAAATAACTCATCCCACTGGTGAAAAATCACTCCCTGAATTATTTGAGGACATTATAACTATAAAGTTTAATCTAAGCCAGACATTTAACTTTGCCAGGAAATTGTTTTGTGTGGAACTGTTAGGATGAAAAGGAAAATACAACAGAATATAACAACAAAGTAACTTTCTTCCTCCCATATCTGTCCTTTTAAAATTATTGTGTTTGGCTGGTTTTTCCTTGTCCCTTGGATGATATCTAGGGCAGGATTTATGACTTTTCTGCTCACTCTTTCAGGTAATAAAATGTTCGCTTGTTACTTTAGGTACAATTAAGTCTTATTTCTGTTATTATAAATCTCTTCTCACATGGCAAAACTATAAACATTTTTAAAATTTATGTTTCAACTAGGTCAGCCTCTTCTATATTTCTTTTTTCCCATTGTTTTTATTATGGAAACTTTAAAACACATAGCAAAGTTAAAAAAGATATCGTGAGCACTCCTATACACAGCCCTGGATTACACTAAAATCAATTTACTGTTCTTTCTCACTAGATATCCATTCCCTTATTCATACCTCCATCAATTCATATTATTTTTTATGACATTCAAAGTAAATTGAAAACATCAGAAGAGTTTTAAATATATCTGGATAAAGAACATTAGATATAATTCAATATTTATGTAGAGTTCTTTTAGTTTGATGTCATTTATACACATTACATTGCACAACTTTTAGTGTATGTTTTTTGAGTATTGACAAAAGTACATGCCATTGTAAACTAAACTCCAATCAAGATATAAAATATTACTCTCAGCCTTGAATGTTTGGTCCTGCCCCTCTCTACTCAATCCTCATCCCACTCCCAAGAGACAATGCTTGTTTTGTTAATTTTGGACCGTAGATTACTTGTGTCTGTTTCAGAACTGAAAATAAATAAATCAAATGGTATAACCTCTTTTTGCTGGTGAGCAGTATTGCTTTGTGTGAAAATACATCAATTTCAAAATAATTTTCCTGAAAGCAGACTCAGCTGCTTTTTCATTTTAACCCTGATTAATAAAGCTGATGTGAAACATTTGAAGTTTTTTTTTCTTTTTTTGGATTCATATATTTTCACTGGAGGAGGTTAAAATCTAGTAATGGAATTAAAGGATTGTAAAATAAGCGTTTGTTTAGTTAGATGATTTATTGACAGGGCTTTTGACAAAATGTACAGGTATGAGATTTATGATTTTCCCACATTCTCACCAACTTTTGGTATTTTTAGTCTGTTTAACCATCCTGATGATTAAATGATATTTTAATAGGTTTTGTTATTTATTTTCCTAATAATCATGTCGAGCACTTTTTCATGGGCTCACAGTGTAGTTTGCTTTTGTAGATGAGAATGTTCTACAAATGCCACTGAGGGCTAATTGCTTGGTTGCGTTAACATCTGTCTCATGCAAATTTGGTGTTGATCATTGCTTTGTCTCTTCTGAATTTCTTTTTCCTTGCCCTTTTGTATGTCTAATAATTTTTTTGTCAGAGGCTTAAAATGTTTTGTAGGATGGTAGATGCCGAGGGACATCCTTTGTTTTGCTTGTAAAATCAAACTCCTTTCATTCTTCACGGTCTCTTATGTGTGGGCTTCGGACAATCTAGTGAGGAGTTGATCTGAGTACAGGGGCCATTATTGCTATAACTACTCTCATTTCACTGTAGCCTGAAAATGCCTTTAGTAATGACTTGGCTTTTGGATGGAGGTTAATATGCCAGAAAGTAGGTACTTTTTTAAAAAATAAACAACAGAAATTTATTGCCCACAGTTTTGGAAGCTGGGGTGTCCCAGATCAAGGCACCCACAGATTTGGTGTCTGGTGATAAATGCTCTCTGCTTCAAAGATGACACTTTGACACTGAGTCTTAACATGGAAGAAGGAAGAAGAACACTTCCTTAAGCCTTTCTGATAAGGGTACTAATCCCATTCATGGCAGCACTATCATGACCTAATGACGTCCTTAAGGCCCCACCTCTTGATACCACCACGATTGGGGTTAAGTTTCAATATAAACTTTGGAGGGACACAAACATTCAGATCATAGCAACGTGCACATGAGATGTGTATAGGTTTAGCTCTTAAAAGTAAAGTTTTTCTATGGATGCATATGTTTTCTTTTTTATTATACTTTAAGTTCTGGGGTACATGTTCAGAAAGTGCAGTTTGGTTACATAGGTACACACGTGCCGTGGTAATTGGTACTTATTTGTCATTACTTATTTGTCTCCTCTATTCTGCTCCCGTCTTGGTTTTGGGTTTCCTTTTTTTGCTGTGGCAAAAAAAAAAAAAAAAAAATCTTTCTCCTACAGCTCTCGTAAGTATATTCCATCATTATTTTTATCCAGTGTTTGTCAGCCTGTGGTGGTGGGGTGGGGGAGTGGAGGCTGGGGTGTTATGACTAAACCTTAGTCTTATGCAGGAACTGTATCTATACATTTCAGTAGTGTAGATTTCACAAGTGCTATTTGCCCTCTTGGAGCTGAAGTACTAGACCTAATATGTATTATGATGTAGTCTTGCAATTCCCCCCCAAGGAGAATGCATTTTTGTTTTGTTTTATTTCTGTTCTGTTCTTTTCCCTAGCTGCATTGCGCTTCCTCCCATGTCCTAAAGGGTTCAGGCAACAGTATTTATTGCTTTTCCTCTACAGATTAAAGTTTATAATCTGTTAAGAAGATGGGGGAAATCTTCCTCTGTAAAATTTCTGCCGTAATCAGTGTTCCCTGTTCCCACCACAAGAAAAACCTCTTCGGGATTTTCTCCAATCTTCTCTGATAGCACATAGTAGGGTTAACGGAAAAAAAAAAAAAAAAAAAAAAGGCTGCAGAGCATAAGAACTCACTCCTTCTCCCTTTTATCTGTGGCCTCCAAAGGTTTTATACTCACACTTGGCTACACTTCACTTTTAGGAAGTCTTTAAAGTGTTTTGGCTATAATTTCTTAACAGTTTATAATGTGTTCTACTGAATCTGTTCCAAGGAGGCAAATACTGGAAAGTTGTTTCCCTCTTCTGGCATCTGTGTCTCTTCAGATTTTTGGTTACTTGTGCACCCTAGTGCCTCTCTTCTCTGGTGACTTCAAGAGGAGTTGGTTTTTTTTTTTTTTTTTTTTTTTTTGAGACGGAGTCTCGCTCTGTCGCCCAGGCTGGAGTGCAGTGGCCGGATCTCAGCTCACTGCAAGCTCCGCCTCCCGGGTTCACGCCACTCTCCTGCCTCAGCCTCCCAAGTAGCTGGGACTACAGGCGCCCACCACCTCGCCCGGCTAGTTTTTTGTATTTTTTAGTAGAGACGGGGTTTCACCATGTTAGCCAGGATGGTCTCGATCTCCTGACCTCGTGATCCACCCGTCTCGGCCTCCCAAAGTGCTGGGATTACAGGCTTGAGCCACCGCGCCCAGCCAAGAGGAGTTGTTAATTTGCATTTTGTGCAGCTTTTGACTTCTTGTGAGAGTGGGAGGGATATTATTCCATGTCTCTACAACTCTGAACTGAATATAAGTCTCCCAAACTTATTTTGATTAACCATATATTTCTTAACATTGTGCATATTCAATATTAAGATATATATACACATACATATATATGTGTATATATACGTGTGTGTGTGTATATATATGTATAGTTAGGTATAAAGTATGGGAAATTTTTGACATTTATTTTTTAAATATCTTTCTGTCACCCTTTTAATTCAGTGACTCCAGTATACATTTATATATATATATATATATGGGAAATCTTATAAATTTATACATATATGGAAGAAATGACTCTGACTGAGCCAAGGCACCCTGCACAGCAGCAGGAGGCAGACAGGTCACTGGATGGAAGATAGTGGGTCCACAGTAAGGCCTCAACTTCAGGCCAGGGAGGATCTAAAGGTTGGGGACCTGGCTGCCAGTAGCATGGACCAGATTGTGGTGGCTTTTCTAGGCACTCCCATAACTTCCCATGTACCAATTGGCAATTAATTTCCTCCCCTCTGAGGCCCATAAAAGCCCTGGGCCCAGTCAGTGCTGAGGAGACACAGGGAGGACCAGCTACAGGAAGGAGCTACCTACTCCAGGGGCTCCTCTCTGCTTAGGGCTGCAAAGATGAGGCTACCAGCTTCAGAGGGCAGCAACCCACTCCAGGGCTTCCTCTCTACTGGGAGGATGGAGAAATGATGGGAAGACTAGTTGCAGAGAGGAGCTACCTTCTCTGCTGAGAGCTGCAGATATGATGGGTTGACCTGCCTGTAGAGAGTAGCTACCTACTCTAGGGCCTCCTTTCTGCAGAGAGCTGCAGAGATGACAAGACATCCTGTCTGAAGAGAGGAGCTTCCCACTCCAGGGTCTCTTCACTGCTAGGAAATGAGCATTTGTTGGGACACCCTGGCTGTGAAAAGGGGCTACCCACTGTAGCTCCCCTCTGAGGTGTTCCATTGCTCAATAAAGCTTCTCAGTGTCACCCTCCATTTGTCTGCATACCTAATTCTTCCTGGTTGCAGAACAAGAACTCAGGACCTTCTGAACGGCAAAGCTAAAATAGCTGAAACACAAACAGGGCTGAAACATGTCCCTTGCTCACCACATTGCGGGCAAGGAAAAGAAGGGAAGAAGGGAAAAACTGTAGCTGTTCAGGGAACCTAGACTTGGGAGCTCCCTAAGACATAGCTGTAACTCCCTGTTTTGGACCCGGTGGTTCCTGGCATCTCCAAGCTTCTGGGTGCCACCACATTTCCTGGTGTGAGCTGTGGAAGCTGCTGTGGTGTACCTGGTACAGCCACAGCCTCACAGAAAGCTAGTATCCATGCTGGCACCTGGAGCTGCCTGCCCCACAGCAGCAGTCAGTGTGTCTGATGGCGTAGCGGCCAGAATCCATGCTCACTTACACACCCCTTGCTACTTCATGCCTGACTCATGATCTCTCTTGAAGGCATGGAATCTAAGTCAATAGTATGAGCCGAGTGTAGCCTGCCAGGCTGAGTGTTTGGATTGAGCCCAGTGGTCGCAAGTAAAACTCGGACAAAGGCACCATTGTTCACAACACCCGAAAGGTCTCATAAGAAAACAATTAACCTACTTTCTGAGTTTGTATTTGCCTAGTGTGGTGTTTCATTTAACCAGATTAAAAAAATGTGTAATATTTGTGACTTTCCTTCTTCATTTAGCATAATGTTATTCATGTTGTTTCATGTAGCAATAATTCATTCTTTTTTATTGCAAAATCATAATTTATTGTATGGATCTACTACATTTTTGTGGTTTCAAAAGTAGAGTGGATTTTTGGGTCTTCTGATTTGGGGTTTTATAAATAATACTGCCATAATCTAACCATTTGACTACAAATTTTATGTGGACATATATTTTTGTTTGTAGGTAAATATCTAGCAGAATTGCTGAATCATAAAATAATTGTGTCTAACATTTTCAGGAACTGCACAACTGTTTTCCAAAGTGGTTCTACCATTTTACATTCCCATTAGCAACTATGCTAATGGGGTTTCTAGTTTCTCCAAATTATTGTCAATCCTTGTTATTGTCTAGCCTTTTTGATTAAAACCATCCTAGTGGGTGTAACGTAATCTCTCCCTGTGATCTTGATTTGCATTTCCCTAATGGCTAATGACGTTGAGTGTTTTTCTATGGGTGGTATTTCTCTAGGTGACAAAAAAAAAACTACATTGTTTCAATGTTCAGAGAATCATCATTCCATATAGTTTCCTGATTTTTAGTTGTTTCAGTAGAGAAAAAAAACTCAGTCCCTCTAACACTACCTAATCCTCAAAAGTTAAAATCTATTGCTACAATGTTTAACATGGTGTTTACATTAGATAATTCAAAAATGTCAATGGAAATTACATTACCTTTGCAATTGTTTCCAAACAAACCTAACAATTATATAGCTATCTTGTTGCCAAATCTACTGTACCAAACGTTATTCTGATGAGCTTGATCTGATGTAGTTTCAAGGCAAAAGATTTAAAACATGCCCCGCCCACAAGATTTGCCTTTAAATCCAAAATTGCAAGTGCTTGCAGATG
Organism: Macaca nemestrina; assembly: GCF_043159975.1. Taxonomy (NCBI): domain Eukaryota; kingdom Metazoa; phylum Chordata; class Mammalia; order Primates; family Cercopithecidae; genus Macaca; species Macaca nemestrina. Next base: position 123,172,243 of record NC_092127.1, on the reverse strand, counting down.
TTACATTGATCAAAATAGAGTCAGCATTTTAACCAATATTTTTCTTTTTACATATGTTTAATACATTGTAAAGTGTAATTTTTTTGACTAGTTACTTATATCCCACACATAATATGAATATATTGGTAAGGGCGACCAACTGAAACTAGAGCCTCAGGAAGTTTTTGGTAAAATAACTATCACTTGGTATTTCATGGTGCTATGGGCTTAGTTGTGTTACCTCCAAATCCTACGTCAGAGTCCTAACCCTCAGTATCTCAGAACGTGAACTGATTTGGAGATAAAATTTATACAGAGGTAATCAAGTTAAAGTGAGGTCATTAACATGAATACTCATTCAACATAAAAGTTGTCCTCAAAAAAAGGAAATATTTGGATGCAGAGAAAGGTACAGAAGACAGATGATATAGAGACACAAGAACAAGATGGCTGTCTACAGACCAAAGAGAGAGATGTAGAACAATTTCTTTCCTCATATTTCTCAGAAGAAACCAATATTGCTGATACCTTCCTATGCTTTAGGTATGGGCTGTTTGGTTCCAAGTCTTATGTTGAAATTTGAATCCTGATATTGGGAGTAGACCCTGGTAAGAGGTGCTTGAATTGTGAGGGTGAATCCCTAATGAATGCCCTGGTCCATTCTCCTGGGAGTAAGTTCTCACTCTTAGTACCTGAGAGATCTGGTTGTTGAAAAGATCCTGGCACCTCTTCTTTTCTGTCTTTTGCTTCTGCTCCCACCATGTGTACACCAGATCCCTTTCCCCTTCTGCTAGGAGTGGAAGCAGTTTGAGGCCCTCATCAGATGCAAATGTCCATGCCATGCTTCTTGTACAGACTGTAGAACTATGAGCCCAATAAATCTTGTTTGTTTATAAATTACCCCACCTCAGGTATTATTTTATAGCAGCACAAGTGGACAAAAATATACCTTGATCTGGAACTGCTAGCCTCCAGGACTGTGAAATAATACATTTGTTTGGGTTTAAACTACCCAGTTTATGATAGTTTTTAATGGTAGCCCTAGCAAATTAATACACAAGAAATATAAAATGAAATAATTTACTTTGGGAAACCAGCCCTCCTTTCACTTGATTACTTTGTTCCTTACTATTACTCTACTAGACTTGCCTTTCATTTTTGTTAGTCTTGCAGTGAACTACAGAACAAATGTTGACTTTTCCACAATGCTGACACCATGTTAATCCCCATTCTGCTCCTGGCAAGTATTTCTTCCCTAGACAAGAACATGTTACCCAGAGACAGATCATGACACAAAGCATGACCTGCCAGAAACTTTAATATATCTATGGCAACAAGATTTGAATGTCATTTGCTGCTAATGTTCAACAATTTTATGGAAGGAGGACAAGATGTTAACATCCCAAATAGTTTTTTTATCCAAAGTGTAAGTAAGCCATAGTCTTTTTTATATTTTATAACTTTTCCAGTGAATTTTTAAAAGCATATACCATCAGGTTTCTTAAGATACATCTAACTTGAGTAAATGTTCAATAATATTTCTAGTTATCCAAAAAATGCAATAAAAAGTAAGAAAAATAGACAAAGCTACTTTTACTCTCTCACTTTTTATTTTCAATTATATGCCTGTTTGTCTTAAACGAGATAAAAAAGGTTTTTGCCAAGTGTTAGAGTTTAAGTAAGAAAATATAGCAAGGGCCGGGCGCGGTGGCTCAAGCCTGTAATCCCAGCACTTTGGGAGGCCGAGACGGGCGGATCATGAGGTCAGGAGATCGAGACCATCCTGGCTAACACGGTGAAACCCCGTCTCTACTAAAAATACAAGAAAATTAGCTGGGCGAGGTGGTGGGCGCCTGTAGTCCCAGCTACTCGGGAGGCTGAGGCAGGAGAATGGCGTGAACCCGGGGGAGCGGAGCTTGCAGTGAGCCGAGATCGCGCCACTGCACTCCAGCCTGGGGCACAGAGCAAGACTCCGCGTCAAAAAAAAAAAAAAAAAAAAAAAAAAAGAAAAGAAAAGAAAATATAGGAAGAAGCTACGATCCTTACTATCTCTTCTTTCTCAAATATGTTGATGTAGGTCTCAATTAAAATAAGTTACATGGTAAAGTTAGTGTTTCTTATTTGTATTTAGCACAGTAAAAATGAGCAAACACATTTTCTACATGAGCATTTCATGACATTTATGACATCCTTTATATTTCTTAGATAAAAATAGGTCTCTTTCCATATACAAAAGTAAGTAATGCATATAAAGATACATATTTATTACTTTCAGAAATACAATTTGAATTTTCCTACATTTGACAGTATCAATATTTTTGGTATTTCCAACCATTACCTGTCTAATGCTATTACCAAAGTTCAGAATATTCTAAAATGTAAACTTGGAGAGACCACACTTACAAAACTTTTGGAAAATGGCACAGGACATGTCAAAGCAAACAGTTTAAATTTTGGCATTCAATGAAGGATTATCAATTGTGACAAATGTGCAATTCTGGTGGGTGGTGGGTAGTGACAATGAAAAAGGCTATTCATGTGTGGAGGGAGAAGGTATATGGGAAAACTTTTTGCTTTCCTCTCAATTTTGCTGTTAAACTAAAACTTCTCTAAAAGGTAAAATCTAACTTTAAAAAAGTTGAGGCCGGGCGCGGTGGCTCAAGCCTGTAATCCCAGCACTTTGGGAGGCCGAGACGGGCGGATCACGAGGTCAGGAGATCGAGACCATCCTGGCTAATATGGTGAAACCCCGTCTCTACTAAAAATACAAAAAACTAGCCGGGCGAGGTGGTGGGCGCCTGTAGTCCCAGCTACTCGGGAGGCTGAGGCAGGAGAATGGCGTAAACCCGGGAGGCGGAGCTTGCAGTGAGCTGAGATCCGGCCACTGCACTCCAGCCTGGGCGACAAAGCGAGACTCCGTCTCAAAAAAAAAAAAAAAAAAAAAAAAAAAAAAGTTGAGTCCTCCAACTTTATCTCCAATATTGTGTGTACTATTCTAAGTCTTTTGCCTTTGAGCATAAACTTTAGAATCAATTTTGTCAATATCTGCAAAGTATATTGCATGGATTTTGATTGAGATCACATTTAATCTATAGATTAATTTAGAAAAAAATAACATTTTACCAATCTTAAATGTTTCAGTCTGTGAACATGGAATATCTATTTCAATTATTCTTTTATTTCATCAGAGTTTTATAGTTTTCTGCATATATGGATCCTGCATATATTTTGATAGATTATCATTTTTATGTTGTTACTATTTTAATTGGTATTGTATCTTGAGTATTTCCTAAAATTTTAAATTCTAATTACTGCTAGAATATGGGACATCAATTGATTTTTGTAGATAACTTTCATCATGTGGCTTCAATACACTAGCTTATCAGTTCCAGGAGTATTTGTGATAGATTTTTGAATTTTACATAAATAATCATGACATTTTCAAACAGTTTAATTCTTCTACCCCAATCTGTATACATTTTAATTTTCTCTTATTTTCTCATTGCACTAGCTAGGAATTCCAATATGATATTCAATAGGAGTGGTGAGAGAGAACATCCTTCGTTGTTCCTCATCTTAGGGGAAGTGTCCAGGTTTTCACGGTTAAACATAATGTTAGCTGTAGTTTTTTGTAGATATTTTCATCAAAGTGAGAAAGTTATCTTCTACTCCTAGTTTGTTTACAAGAGTAGAAATGTTAGAAACACTAACATCATAATTAGCTATCAAAATTAATTTTTAATTTTTGTCGGCACATAGTAGGTATATATATGTATATACACACACACACACACACACACATATATATATGTGTGTGTGTGGGTATGTGAGATATTTTGATACAGGCTTGTAATGCATAATACTCACATCAGGCTACATGAGGTAGTTTTATCATGAATGGGTGTTAGAGTTTATCATATACCTCTCCTGCATCAATTGATATAATCATTTGACTTTTCTAATTTATTGTTGTGTTGTATTATGTTGACATTTTAAATGTCAACTTAGTCTTACATACCTGTTATAAATCTCATTTGGTCATGGTTTATACATTGTGGAATTTTAGTTGCTAATATTCCACTGAGGATTTTGCATCTATGTCCATGAGAGAGATTGGTAAGCAGTTTTCCTTTCTTGTAATGTCTTTAAATGGTTTTGGTATTAGAATAATGTTGGTCTCACAGAATAAGTTAGAAAATGTTCCCTCTGCTTTGAATTTCTAAAGGTAATTGTGAAGAATTGACATTATTCCTTCCTCAAGTGGATGACAGAATTCACCAATGAAACCATCTGGGTATGATGTTTCTGTTTTTGGAATGATACTCATTATTGATTCAGTTTCTTTAATGGATATAGAACTATTCATATTATATCTTTATATCTTTTTGTGTGTGAGTATTAGTAGTCTGTGTCTTTTATAGAATTTGTCCATCTCATCTAAGATATCAAGTTTGTGAATATAGAGTTGTTATTATTTCTTTATAATCTTTTAAATTCCCTTGAAACTTTAATATCCATCAGTAGTGATGGCTTCTCTTTCATATCAGTAGTTTGTGTCTTCTCTCTTTCTTTCTTGGTGAGCCTGGAGAGATGTTAATCAATTTAATTATTCTTTTGTTTCTCTGTTTGTTATGATTTTTTCTCTATTGTTTTCCTGTTTTCAATGTCCTTAATTTCTGTTCTAATTTTAATCACTTATGCTCATTGTAGTTTATATTGTTTATCTTGTTCTTACTTCCTATACATAAAATTCAGTTTTTCTATTTTAAATCTTCCTTTCGAACATGGGCATTTAATGCTATAAATTTCACTTTAAGCACTGATTCCATTGCATGGCACAAACTTAACAAGTGATATTTTCATTTTCATTTACTTTGAATGTGTTTAAACTTTCTCTTGAAACCTCTTCATTTACCCATGTTTACCTGTGACTTGTTTAATCTGCATATATTTGGGGATTTTTCAGCCATCTTTCTATTATTGTTTTCTAGTCTAATCCCAATGTTTCTGAGAATATTCTTTGTATGTTTTTTGTACTTTTAAGATTTTAAAGTGCATTTTCCAGACTATTCATATTTATATATTTTTTGGTGACCATCCCATGAAACCCTAAGTTGAATGAGTATACTGCTATTGTTGGATTATTCTGTAAATGTCATTAGATCAGGGTGACTGGTATTGAGATCAGCTTTATCCTTATTGATTTTCTGTCTTCTCGGTTTATCAATTAATGAAAAATTGGAGTTGAACCACCCAAACAGTGGATTTGTCTATTGTTTGATGTCATCCTGTGAGTTTTTTGATGCATTTTTTTTGGTTCTATTTTTAGTTGTATACATGTTCAGGGTTGTTAGTCTTTTTTGAGCAGTGACCATGTTATCATTATATAATGTATCTGTTTGTCTCATAAATTTTCTTGACCTGAAGTCTGTTTTGTTTGAAATTAATATAGTCACTCCAATTTTCTTTTACTTGGGGTTAACATCTTTTATCTTTCTGCATCCCTTTATTTTAACCTATCTGAATCTTTATATTTAGAGTGAATGTCAAATAGACAACATATAGATGGGTTTTGTTATTATATCCACTGTGATAGTCTCTGTCTTTTAATTGATGTATTTAGATAATTCATATTAAATGTTATTGATTTAGTTAGGTTAATATCTATTATATCGGTCATTTTTTCTATTTGTGCATTTTTATTTCTGTTAGCTTAATCTGTTAACTATAATTGGACATTTTATGTTACTATTTGTCTTCTGTCTTACATCTCAACCATGCATTTACAGGTTGCCCTAGTGTTTATGATATTTATTTTTAAATACTTTACTTCAAATGACAGTATATCTCTTCATCTGGGCACAGGTACATTATAACAGAATATTCCCAATTTCTCCCTTCCAATTTTTATAAAATTATCATTAATTTTATTTCTCTATACATTGTTACTACTATTGTTTAAACAGAAAGTATCATTTATACCAATTAAGAATAAAAAAAATTTTGCTTTTATGTATTTCTTCTGTAATGCTCTTTGTTTCTTTTTGGAGATTAGGGGTTGCTAACCATTATAATATTTCTTCTCCCTGAAGAACTTATTTTAACATTTTTTGTTTTTCAGGGCAAGTAGGCTTTCTATAGATTTCCTTAACTTTTGTTTACCTGAGAAGTTTTTGTTCTTTATTTTTCAAGAATTATTTTACTGTATATATAATTTAGGCTTTTTTAAACATTTAAAATATTCTGCTATACTTCCTAATTGTTTGCATGGTTTCTCATAAGAAATTTATTATAATTCTTATCATTTTTTCTCTAAAGTTATGCTGTATCTTTTTCTTCTTTGTTATATTTTAAAATATTTTCCTGTCTTTGGTATTAAACAATTTATGTATGATATGACAACATGTGGCTTTTTTGGCATTTATTCTGTATGGTGTTCTCTGAACTTACAGTACCTTGGGTTTGTTTTCTTTTATTAATTTTGGAAATATATAGGCTATTATTAATTCAAATATTTCTACTATACCTTTCTTCTTCTCTAGTATTACAAATATGTATATATTGCACAGTTTGAAATTGTCCTAAAGTTCTATTACAGTTTTTATTTTGGTCATTCTTTCTGTCTTTTGGATTTAAGTTTGGTAAATTTCTGTCAACCTATGTTTAAGCTTAGTAATTATCTCCTCATCAGTTTCTAGTAAGTTAATGAATGTTATCAAAGGCATTCTTTATTTTTTTACTTGTTTTTGCATTTCCTTTTGATTCTTCCATCTCTCTCTTTACATTACCCATGTATTCTTGCTTGTTGCCTACCTTTTCCATTAAAGCCTTTAACATATTAATCAGGTTTACTTTAAATTCCCTAATTACAACATTTGTACCACATATGAATCTGCTTTTGGTCCTTGCTCTACCTTTTCAGACTAATTTTTGCTTGTTTTTTTAGAATGTTTTGTAAGTTTTGTTAAAAGCTGGACATAATTATTGAGTGATAGGAATGGTGGTAAATTGGTCTTTAGTGTGAAGTTTTATGTTATTCTGGCTAGATGCTAGGCTGTATTTAAAGTTTACTATAGCTATACATAACAGAGATTTCAAATTTCTATAGTATAATTTTTGTCTCACCTGTTAGCTTTGAGTTTTTCTAAGTATTTCTTCTTAAAGATTATGCATCACGAACACCTTTCAGCTGTAATCTATTGCTGTTACACTGCAGTCTGTTTATTTGGTATGATGTAGAGAGGAGAATAATTTTTCTATAATCTTAAAATTAAATTAAATTTTTTGTGATGGGCCTGTCCTTTACCTTTATGGAACTTTCTCAGTCCTTCTCCCACCCCTTAAATGAAAAAAAAAAGTATGAGCTAGGATACAAGAATTGCCTTTCACGCAGGTAGAATAATGCTCTGATAAGGCCTTTTCTCCTTAAGTGTAGGGATTTTATATGAAGCACTCTCTGGTCCTCTTTCATAATGATTACTGTTCCTCTCCCAATCAAAAACATTAGGATGATATTTGTCATTACTTTACTATGAAACCCTACTGGGATTCCTCAAGGTTAAAACCATGAAAATATTGAGGACCCTGAAGACTGATGCCCTGAGAGTTTTTGAATCATGCCAGTGCCATTTAGACTCCAGCAATTTGTCAAAATTATTATTACATAAAATCAGTATTTAAGTCTTCCTCCTAGTGGCTTCTGTTCTAAATACGCTGATCTCAGCTGTGACTCTCTGGATTAGCCTATTGCTCCAAAGTTCTGGGTGATAGTTGGTCCTGTGACCTCAGTTTGTTGATTAATCCAAGAAAAGTCATTGACTTTTATTTTGTTTAGTTGTTTCCTGTTGTAAGAATAAGATTAATGATGTCCAAACTGTTTTCATTTCAGAGCTGATTAAGAAAGAAACCCCAAAATACAAGATTTTTAATGTATGTTTCTAACAATAATGCAATGCTTTATTCACTTATTTTAAAATAAACATTGCTATTTTAAATTAAACATTGTTATTTTAAAAACTCAAATCTAAATATTATTTATATTTTAATATTCACATGCATATCATTAATCATTATTATTTAATAAAATTGTTTCAGTCCCAGAATCTTCTTAGCTTAACAATGACTAGATGATATATAGCAAAGTACCATCACAATTCAATATATAACAACAAACCAAGGTCTGTCTAAAAAATTCATTCCTGTTATCTGTCCCTTGTATGACCATCAATTTTATTAAGTTGCAATTCAAATGAGGTTGCCATCAAAATATCATCCATCTATGTTTTCAACTGCTAAATTTCATTCAAGGCAGAAGTTCCTTAAAGCGTTTTTATTTGGCAGGCTCACCTCTATGTGGGTATATGGCAGGGGAACTGCTTCCCTGTTGTTACTATGGCAGCTTTCTGCTCTGTTAGACTCTGTTGACCACAACCATTTGTCTAAAGAATTAAGTGCTGTTTCTGCGTTGACTTATTCACTATAACACATTTCCTGGTTTAAAATTAATTATTTCTTGTGTATGCAACTTGTTGCATTAGAATTCATGTATTTATTCATTTGAAACATATTTTGTCATGTATTTCTGGAGCACCTGGGCTCCTTTAAACAAATAAGAGTTAATAAAAATATCCATTTAGCAAGAAGCACATTTCCACACTAACAGTTGTAATCACTTGCTAAACAAGATCATTTATACCTGACTCTTAAAATCAAAGAACTCATAAAATTTTATCTATATTGTTCCCAATTCAGTTTACTTAAAATACCAATTTTCATAGTCATTATTTTTTCAAAACAATTGAAAATTGTTCAATCATTTTGAAGAGAAACACCGATGTTTCTTGAAATACATCTGCCAAATAGTGGTTTCAGAAAGTGTCTCATGATGAACACCTGATGTGGTTGATACATGCTATAATATAGAGATTGGAGGTAAAATGACAAAGAGCTCAGTGAGTTATTTAATCCTGATGGGAATTTTACGGCTTACTTCTTACATACAGCTGTTATGGGTTTGTTGTAGTGTAATGATGATGCTAAGATTATGGCTTTGATATGAAGTTCTTGGGGCAGGTGTGTCTCTGTCAATTCACCAGCTGCCAGTATTCAAAAGCCTGCTCTGTTAGAATCTCCAGGAGAGTTTACTCTGTGGACTCTATAGTTAGGGTGTACATTCCATTCTGAAGGAACTATATGATAGAGCAATGACAGCAATAGGGAATTTTATACAGTTTCGAGAAAACTGCTTCTAGGTTTGAGTTGGGAAGCTATATTACTCACATTCTTTATTTTCCTTTCTGGTAACAGACATTAGAAAGAAAATGTACTTTACATGACATTTTATTTAAAATTGTGTTTAAAATATTAAATACAAATTATATTTCAAATTAAAATTTATTTTTTAATATTAATGATATGTCCATATACAATATGTTAATGACATTACACAATTGAGAATGTTAAAAATGGAAAAAAGCAACAGTTAAGGTAACATGGTTAATGACTGATAGAGAAAGAATGCAGCATCGGCCTTCTGAGACTCAGGACCTAGGCTTTTCTGACCTCATAACATTCTTTCTAATAAGGTAATTACATTTCCTGGGTGGTGCTTTAAAACCTGATAAGCACACTTAGTTATGGTTATAATTCACTATCTCAAATAGAAACTGATGTTCATTAATTTGTAAATACCATAGATTTTTTTTTGCATTAAATCATGTCAAATTTCCCAAAAGAGTTATAATGAGATACATGGGAAAGCTTAAAATGATATTTGTATACCATTCATCAGACCCTGATAATTGCATGCATTTTTTTTTTCAATACAGTATTTGGATTTGAGGTTGATGATTGGCACACATGTTTACACACCATAATAGATGAGCTTTTCCCAATTAGTAGAAAATACTTTCTGGACATAACTAAATTTTAAAACATGATACTCAGGTATGTTTTAGACTCTGTGATAATACATGAAAATTGAGATGGTAGAATGCTTAAGCAGGATGGGGAAAAGACATGTTGAAAATCTGGTTTGGAAGCTCTTACCCTCATATTAGTGGTAAAATTTGCTTGAAAATAGAGAAGGCAATTGTAAAAATCCAGGTAAGATTTATGGTGAGGGTTTTCAGTGTGCTCGAGATCCCATTCTGCATCTAGAGAGTCATACTTATTTTTCCTGACCCTGATTCTAAGAAGAAGGATATTAAAGAATATTTGGAGAGGTTATAGTCATTCTCTATAATTTTGCAATACATTGAATTAATTTTTAACTGTCAATTGTAAAAAGATCTTCCAGGGGACACATAGATTAAAATGATTTGAGTTTGTCTGGCCTTGGTAGTGTTTGGGAAGTAATTGCACTCTTCCATGCACTTGGTCAAAGTTGTATGATTTCCAGAATCTTGTCTAGAAATCCACATTTGAACTAATGACGTATAAATTTTGAGAAATGATCCTGGTCAAGAAGGCTGAAGGTGATATATGATTTCTTATTTTTATTTTGTTATTATGCTTTAAGTTCTAGGGTACATGTGCACAATGTGCAGGTTTGTTACAAAGGTATACATGTGCCATGTTGGTTTGCTGCACCTATCAACTCCTCACTTACATTAAGTATTTCTCCTAATGCTATCCTAAATGGTATTGCCTAGATTTTCTTCCATGGTTTTTATGGTTTTGGGTTTTATATGTAAGTCTTTAATGCATCTTGAATTAATTTTTGTATAAGGTGTAAGGAAGAGATCCAGCTTCAGCTTTCTACATATAGCTAGCCAGTTTTCCCAGCACGATTTATTAAATAGGGAATCCTTTCCCCATTTCTTTTTTTTTTTTTTTTTTATCAGGTTTGTCAAAGATCAGATGGTTGTAGATGTGTGGTGTTATTTTTGAGGGCTCTGTAGCAGTACCATGCTGTTTTGGTTACTGTAGCCTTGTAGTATAGTTAGAAGTCAGGTAGCATGATACCTCCAGCTTTGTTATTTTGGCTTAGGATTGTCTTGGCAATGTGGGCTCTTTTTTGGTTCCATATGAAGTTTAAAGTATTTTTTCCAATTCTGTGAAGAAAGTCATTGGTAGCTTGATGGGGATGGCATTGAATCTGCAAATTACCTTGGGCAGTATGGTCATTTTCATGATATTGATTCTTACTATCCATGAGTATGGAATGTTCTTCCATTTGTTCATGTCCATTTTTATTTCATTGAACAGTGATTTTTAGTTCTCATTGAAGAGACCCTTCATATCCTTTGTAAGTTGGATTCCTAGGTATTTTCTTCTCTTTGTTGCAACTGCGAATGGGAGTTCACTCATGATTTTGTTCTCTGTTTGCCTGTTACAGATTTATAGGAATGGTTGTGATTTTTGCACATTGATTTTGTATCCTGAGACTTTGCTGAAGTTGCTTATCGGCTTAAGGAAATTTTGGACTGAGACAATGGGGTTTTCTAAACATACGATTATGTCATCTGCAAAGAGGGACAATTTGACTTCCTCTTTTCTTAATTGAATACCCTTTATTTTTTTCTCCTGCCTGATTGCCCTAGCCAGAACTTCCAACACTACGTTCAATAGGAGTGGTGAGAGAGGGCTTCCTTTTGTCGTGCCGGTTTTAAAAGGGAATGCTTCCAGCTTTTGCCCATTCAGTACGATATTGGCTATGGGTTGATCATAAATAGCTCTTATTATTTTGAGATACCTCCCATCAATACCTAGTTTATTGAGAGTTTTTAGCATGAAGGGCTGTTGACTTTTGTCGAAGGCCTTTTCTTCATCTATTGAGATAATCATGTGGTTTTTTAGTTCTGTTTATGTGATGGATTACATTTATTGGTTTGAGTATGTTGAACCAGCCTTGCATCCCAGGGATGAATCCGACTTAATTGTGGTGGGTAAGCTTTTTGATGTGCTGCTGTATTCTGTTTGCCAGTATTTTATTGAGGATTTTCTCATCGATGTTCATCAGGGATATTGGCCTAAAATTCTCTTTTTGTGTTGTGTCTCTGCCAGACTTTGGAATCAGGATGATGCTAGCCTCATAAAATAAGTTAGAGAGAATTCTTTCTTTTTCTATTGATTGGAATAGTTTCAGGAGGAAAGGTACCAGATCCTCTTTGTACCTCTGGTAGAATTCGGCTGTGAATCCATCTGGTCCTGAACTTTTTTTGGTTGGTAGGCTATTAATTATTGCCTCAATTTCAGAGCCTGTTATTGGTCTATTCAGAGATTCAACTTCTTCCTGGTTTAATCTTGGGAAGGTGTATGTGTCCAGAAATTCATCTATTTCTTCTAGAATTTGTAGTTTATTTGTGTAGAGGTGTTTATAGCATTCTCTGATGGTAGTTTGTATTTCTATGGGATCAGTGGTGATATCCACTCTATAATTTTTTATTGCATCTATTTGATTCTTCTCTCTTTTTTTCTTTATTAGTTTCACTAGGGGTCTATCGATTTGGTTAATCTTTTAAAAAAAAACAGCTCCTGGAATCACCGATTTTTTGAAGGTTTTGTGTGTGTGTGTGTGTGTGTGGGTGTGGGTGTGGGTGTGTGCATGTCTCTATCTTCTTCAGTTCTGCTCTGATCTTAGTTATTTCTTGCCTTCTGCTTGCTTTTGAATTTGTTTTCTTTTGCTACTTTTGTTCTTTTAATTGTGATGTAAGGGTGTCGATTTTAGATCTTTCCTGCTTTCTCTTATGGGCAATTAGTGCTATAAATTTCCTTCTACACACTGCTTTAAATGTGTCCCAGAGATTCTGGTATGTTGTGTCTTTGTTCTCATTGATTTCAAAGAACATATTTTTTTTTCTTCCTTCATTTCCTTGTTTACCCAGTAGGAGCAGGTTGTTCAGTTTCCATGTAGTTGTGCTGTTTTGAGTGAGTTTCTTAATCCTAAATTCTAATTTGATTGCACTGTGATCTGAGAGACAGTTTGTTTTGAATTCTGTTCTTTTACATTTGCTGAGGAGTGCTTTACTTCCAATTATCCTGTCAATTTTAAAATAAGTGTGATGTGGTGTGCTGAGAAGAATCTATATTTTGTTGATTTGGGGTGGAAAGTTCTGTAGATGCCTATTAGTTCTGCTTAGTGCAGAGCTGAGTTCAATTCCTGGATACCCTTGTTAACTTTCTGTCTTGTTGATTTAATATTGACAGTGGGATATTAAAGTCTCCCATTATGGTTGTGTGGGAGTCTAAATATCTTTGTTAGTCTCTAGGGAACTGCTTTATGAATCTGGGTGCTCCTGTATTGGGTGCATATATATTTAGAATAGTTAGCTCTTCTTGTTGAATTGATCTTTTTACCATTACATAATGGCTTTCTTTGTCTCTTTTGATCTTTGTTCGTTTAAAGTCTGTTTCATCAGAGACTAGGATTGTGACCCCTGCTTTTTTTTTTTTTTTTCTTTTCATTTGCTTGGTTGACCTTACTCCATCCCCTTATTTTGAGTATATGTGTGTCTATGCACATGAGATGAGTCTCCTAAATACTGTCCACTGATTTGTCTTGACTGTTTATCCAATTTGCCAGTCTGTGTCTTTTAATTAGAACATTTAACCCATTTACATTTAAGGTTTATATTGATATGTGTTAATTTGATCCTGTTATTGTGATGCTAGCTACTTATTTTGTCTGTTAATTGATGGAGTTTCCTCATAGCATTGATGGTCTTTACAATTTGGCATGCTTTTGCAGTGGCTGATACCAGTTGTTCCTTATCATGTTTAGTGCTTCCTTCAGGAGCTCTTGTAAGGCAGGCCTGGTGGTGACAAAACCTCTCAGCATTTGTTTGTCTTTAAAGGATTTTATTTCTCCTTCACTTATAAAGCTTAGTTTGGCTGGACATAAAATTCTAAGTTGAAAATTCTTTTCTTTAAAAATGTTGAATATTGGTCCCCAATCTCTTCTGGCTTGCAGGGTTTCTGCTGAGAGATCTGCTGTTAGTCTGATGGGTTTCCCTTTGTGGGTAACCCAACATTTCTCTCTGGCTGCCCTTAACATTTTTTTTTTCATTTCTACCTCAGTGAATCTGACAATTATGTGTCCTGGGGTTGCTCTTCTCAAGGAATATCTTTGTGGTTTTCTCTGTATTTCCTGAATTTGAATGTTGGTCTGTCTTGCTAGGTTGGGGAAGTTCTCCTGGATAATACCCTGAAGAGTGTTTTCCAACTTGGTTCCATTCTCCCCATTACTTTCAGGTACACCAATCAAACGTAGATTTGGTCTTTTCACATAGTCCCATATTTCTTGGAGGCTTTGTTGGTTCTTTTCACTCCTTTTTTTCTCTAAACTTGTCTTCTTGCTTTATTTCATTAAGCTCATCTTCAATCACTGATATCCTTTCTTCCACTTGATCAAATTGGCTACTGAAGTTTGTGCATGCATCACAAAGTTCTCATGCCTTTGTTTTCAGCTCCATCAGGTCATTTAAGTTGTTCTCTACACTGTTTATTCTAGTTAGTCATTCGTCCAACCTTTTTTCAAGGTTTAGCTTCCTTGCAATTGGTTAGATCATACTTCTTTAGCTCAGAGTAGTTTATAACCAACCTTCTGAAGCCTACTTTTGTCAACTTGTCAAATTCATTCTCCATCCATCTTTGTTCTGTTGCTGATGAAGAGCTGCAATCCTTTGGAGGAGAAAAGATGCTCTGATTTTTAGAATTTTTAGCCTTTTTGTGCTGGCTTCTCCTCAGCTTTTTGGTTTTATCTACCTTTGGCCTTTGATGTTGGTGACCTACAGAAGGAATTTTGGTGTAGATGTCGTTTTTGTAGATGTTGATGCTATTCCTTTCTGTTTATTAGTTTTCCTTCTACAGTCAGATCCCTCAGCTGCAGGTAGGTTGGAGTTTGCTGGAGGTCCACTCCAGTCTCTATTTGCCTGGATATCACCAGTGGAGGCTGCAGAACAACAAATATTGCAGAACAGCAAATATTGCTGCCTGATCCTTCCTCTGGAAACTTTGTCCAAGAGGTGCACCTGCCTGTATGGGGTGTCTGTTGGTCGTTACTGGTAGGTGTCTCCCAGTTAGGCTACACAGGGGTCAGGGACCCACTTGAGGAGGCAGTCTGTCTGTTCTCAGAGCTCAAACACCATGCTGGGAGAACCACTGCTCTCTTCAGAGCTGTCAGACAAAGACGTTTAAGTCTGCAGAAGCTTCTGCTGCCTTTTTTTCAGCCCTGCCATGCCCACAAAAGTGGAGACTATAGATGCAGTAGCCTTCCTGAGCTGTGGTGGGCTCTGCCCAGTTTGAACTTCCTGGCCAGTTTGTTTACTTACTCAAACCTCGTCAATGATTGATGCCCCTCCCCCTGCCAGACTACAGCCTCCTATGTTGATCTCAGACTGCTGCACTAGCAGTGGGCAAGGCTCCATGGGTATGGAAACCACTGAGCCAAGCACAGGAGACAATCTCCTGGTCTGCTGGTTGCTAAGACTGTTCGTAAAGCACAGTATTTGGGTAGTAGCGTCCCATTATTCCAGGTATAATCTGTCACAGCTTCCCTTGGCTAGGAAAAGGAAATTCCCCAACCCCTTGCACTTCCTGGGTGAGGCTATGCCCCACCCTGCTTCAGCTCAACCTCCATGAGCTGCACCCACTGTCCAACCAGTCCCAATGAGATGAACCAGGTACCTCAGTTGGAAATGCAGAAATCACCCATCTTCTGCGTTGATCACGCTGGGAACTGAGGCTGGAGCTATTCCTATTCAGCCATTTTGGAACAGAACCTCATGATATATGTTTTCAAAAGCAGAAAAATTAAGAAGATGGGAATAAGGTGGAGGTGTTAAACAGTCAGTGCAAGCAGAAACATTGTCCAATAGCAAAAGAGTTGTAGGTTAATCAACCATAGAGCTTACTGATGCAAGCTGGAGAGAAATGATAAGTTATCAATAACTGCCAATGTAAGAGATTTTGTGTTTGTCTTTGTATCTCTCACTACAACTTTAGTTCTGTAGTGTATGAGTAAGTTCTAGGTGTGTAACAAACCACCCCAAAAGCTTCATGGGATAAAGTAATAAATATTTATTTCATATGATTTAGAGTATTGAGTTGGTGGTTCTCCTCATGTAAACCTTATGAAAGACTTCCTTGTCATTCAGTTGGCTTGGCTCATCTGGCAGTTCATCTGACAATTAACAAGCTAGGATCATAACTGCTGGCAAAATGGCCAAATAGGAACAGCTACAGTCTGCAGCTAACAGCAAAATCTACACAGAAGTAGGTGATTTCTACATTTCCAACTGAGGTACAAGGTTCATCTCATTGGGACTGATAGGACAGTGGTTTTAGCCAACGGAGGGAGAGACAAAGCAGTGTGGGGCATTGCCTCACACAGGAAACACAAGGGGTAAGGGAATATTCTTCCCTACCCAAAGGAAGCCATGAGGTACTAAGCCTGAGGAACTGTGCACTCTGGCCCAGATACTGTGCTTTTCTCACAGCCTTTGCAACCCGCAGACCAGGAGATTCCCTCTGGTGCCTACCCCACCAAAGCCCTGGGTTTCAAGCATGAAACTGGGTGGCCGTTTGGGCAGACACTGAACTAGCTGCAGGAGTTTTTTTCTTATTTTTCCATAACCCAGTGGCATCTGGAACACCAGCAAGACAGAACCATTCACTTCCCGGGAAAGGGGGCTGAAGCCAGGGAGCCAAGTGGTCTGGCTTGGCAGGGCCCGCCCCCACAGAGCCCAGCAAATTAAGATCCACTGGCTTGAAATTCTCGCAGTCAGCACAGCAGCAGTCTGAGATTGACCGGGGATGCTCGAGCTTGGTGGCGGGATGTTCACCATTGCTGAGGCTTAAGTAAGCAGTTTTATCCTCACAGTGTAAACAAAGCCACCAGGAACTTCAAATTGGACAGAACCCACCACAGCTTAACAAGGTTTCTGTTACCAGACTGCCAGATTTCTACTCTCTGGGAAGGGCGTCTCTGAAAAAAAGGCAGCAGCCCCCGTCAGGGACTTATAGATAAAACCCTCATCTCCCTGGGACAGAGCACCTGGGGGAAGGGGCTTCTGTGAATGCAGTTTCAGCAGACTTAAGAGTCCCTTCCTGATGACTCCAAAGAGAGCATTAGACCTCCCAGCACAGCGTTTGAGCTCTGCTAAGGGTCAGACTGTCTCCTCAAATGGGTCCATGACCCAATGTATACTGACTGTGAGTCACCTCCCAGTAGTGGCTGACAGACACCTCATACAGGAGAGCTCTGGCTGACATCTGGCAGGTGCCCCACTGGGATGAAGCTCCCAGAGGAAAGAACAGAACAGTCTTTGCTGTTCTGCTGCCTCTGCTGGTGATACCTAGGCAAACAGGGTTGGGAGTGGACCTTCACTAAACTCCAACAGACCTGCAGCCTGTTAGAAGGAAAACTAACAAATAGAAATAGCACGTCCACTCAGAGACCCCATCCAAAGGTCACAAACAACAAAGACTAAAGGTAGATAAATCCACAAAGATGAGGAGAAGCCAGCACAAAAAGGCTGAAAATTCTAAAAACCAGAATGCCTCTTCTCCTCAAAAGGATCACAACTCCGCCAGAAAGGGAACAAAACTGACTGGAGAATGGGTTTGCCAAATTGACAGAAGTAGGCTTCAGAATGTGGGTAATAACAAACTCCGCTGAGCTAAAGGAGCATGTTCTAACCTGTCGCAAGGAAGCTAAGACCTTGAAAAAAGTTAGAATAATTGGTAACTAGAAGAATCAGTTTAGAGAAGAACATAAATGACCTGATGGAGCTGAAAAACAAAGCATGAGAACTTTGTGAAGCATACACAAGTATCAATAGCTGAATTGATCAAGCAGAAGAAAGGATATCAGACATTGATGATCAACTTAATGAAATAAACTGAGATGACAAGATTAGAGAAAAGAGAAAAAAAAAACAAAAACAAAGCCTACAGTAAATATGGGACTATGTGAAAATACCAAATCTACATTTGATTGGTGTACCTGAAAGTGATGGGGAGAATGGAACCAAGTTGGTAAACACTCTTCAGGATATCAGGAGAACTCCCCAACCTAGCAAGACAGGCCAACATTCAAATTCAGGAAATACAGAGAATGTCACAAAGATACTCCTCGAGAAGAACAACCCCAAGACACATCATCGGATTCACCAAGGTTGAAAGGAAAAAATGTTAAGGGCAGCCAGAAAGGTCGGGATACCAAGAAAGGTAAGTGCATTGTACTAACAGTGGATCTCTCTGCAGAATCCCTACAAGCCAGGAGAGACTGGGGGCCAATATTCACCATTCTTAAAGAAACAAATTTTCAACCCAGAATTTCATATCCAACCAAACTAAGCTTCATAAGTGAAGGAAAATAAAATGCTTTACAGACAAACAAATACTGAGAGATTTTGTCACCAGCAGGCCTGCCTTACAAGAGATCCTGAAGGAAGCACTAAATATGGAAAGGAACAACCGGTACCAGTGACTACAAAAACATACCAAACTGTAAAAACCATTGACACTATGAATAAACTGCATGATCTAATGATCAAAATAATCAGCTAGCATCATAATGACAGGATCAAATTCACACATAACAATTTTAATATTAAATGTAAATGGGCTAAATGTCCCAATTAAAAGACACAGACTGGCAAATTGAATAAAGGGTGAAGACCTATTGGTGTGCTGCATTTAAGAGACCCATCTCATGTGCAAAGACAGACATAGGCTCAAAATAAAGGGATGGAGGAATATTTATTAAGCAAATGGAAAGCAAAAAAGCAGGAGTTGCAATCCTAATCTCTGATAAAACAGACTTTAAACCAACACAGTTCAAAGCAGACAAAGCAGACATTACATAATGGTAAAGGGATCAATTCAACAAGAAGAGCTTACTATCCTAAACATATATGCACACAATACCAGAGCACCCAGGTTCATAAAACAATTTCTTAGAGATGTACAAACAGACGTAGACTCTCACACAATAATAGTGGGAGACTTTAACACCCTACTGTCAAAATTAGACAGATCAATGAGAGAGAAAAGTAACAAGTATATTCAGTACTTGAACTCAGCTCTGGTCCAAGCAGACCTAATAGACACCTACAGAACTTTCCACCCAAAATCAATAGAATATACATTATTCTCAGCACCACATCACACTTATTCTAAAATTGACCACATAATAGGAAGTATGACAGTCCTTAGGAGATGCAAAAGAATGGAATTCATAACAAGCAGTCTCTCAGACCACAGTGTAATCAAATTGGAACTCAGGATTAAGAAACTCACTCAACATCGCATAACTACATAGAAACTGATCAACCTGCTTCTGAATGACTACTGGGTAAATAATGAAATGAGAGCAGAAATAAAGATGTTCTTTGAAACTAAGGAGAACAATGACACACTGTATCAGAATCTTTGGGACACATTTGAAACAGGGTGTAGAGGGAAATTGGTAGCACTAAATGCCCATAAGAGAAAGAAGGAAAGAACTAAAATTGACAGCCTAACACCAAAATTAAAAGACCGAGAGAAGCAACAGCAAACAAATTCAAAAGCTAGCAGAAAACAAGAAGTAACTAAGATCAGAGCAGAACTGAAGAAGATACAGACAGGAAAAACGTTTCAAAAAATCAATTAATCCAGGAGCTTGTTTTTCACAAAGATCAACAAAATCAATAGACAGCTAGCCAGACAAATAAAGAAGAAAAGAGAGAAGAATCAAATAGAAGCAATAAAAAATGATATAGGGGATATCACCACCGAACCCACAGATATACAAGGTACTATCAGAGAATACTATAAATACCTCTATGCAAATAAACTAGAAAATCTACAGGAAATGAATAAATTCCTGAACACATACACCATCCCAAGTCTAAACCAGAAAGAAGTCAAATCCCTGAATAGACCAAGAAGAAGTTCTGAAATTGAGGCAGTAATTAATAGCCTACCAACCAAAAAAAGTCCAGGACCAGATGGACTCAGAGCCAAATTATACCAGAGGTACAAAGAGGACTTCGTACCATTCTTTCTGAAACTATTCCAATCAATAGAAAAAGTGGGAATTCTCCCTACCTCATTTTATGAGGCCAGCATCATCCTGATACCAAAACCTGGCAGACAACAACAACAAAAAATTTCAGACCAATAGCCATGATGAACACTGATGTGAAAATCCTCAATAAAATATTTGCAAACTGCATCCAGCAGCACTTCAGCAAATTCTCAGGATGCAAAATCTATATGCAAAAATTATATGCATTCCTATTCAACAATAACAGACAAACAGGGTCAAATCGCGAGTGAACTCCCATTCACAATTGCTACTAAGAGAATAAAATACCTAGAAATACAATTTACAAGGGATGTGAAGGACCTCTTCAAGGAGAACCACAAACCACTCCTCAAGGTGATAGGAGAGGACATAAACAAATGGAAAATCATTTCATTCTCATGGATAGGAAGAATCAATATCGTAAAAATCAATATCGTAAAAGTAATTTATAGATTCAATGCTATTCCCATCAAGCTACCATTGACTGTCTTCACAGAATTGGAAAAAAATACTTTAAACTTCATATGGAACCAAAAAAGAGCTGGTATAGCCAAGACAATCCTCAGCAAAAAGAACAAAGCTGGAGGCATCATGCTACCTGACTTCAAACTATACTACAACACTACAACAACCAAAACAGCATGGTACTGATACCAAAATAGATATATAGACCAATGTAACAGAACAGAGGCCTCAGAAATAACATCACATATCTACACCCATTTGATCTTTGACAAATCTGACAAAAACAAGCAATGGGGAAAAGATTCCCTATTTAATAAATGTGGGGAAAACTGACTAACCATATGCAGAAAACTGAAACTGGACTCCTTCCTTTCACCTTATACAAAAATTAACTCAAGATGGGTTAAAGACTTAAGTGTAAGACCTAAAGAGTTAAAAATCCTAGAAGAAAACCTAGGCAATACCATTCAGGATATAGGCATGGACAAACTTCCTGACTGAAACACAAAAAGCAATGGCAACAAAAGCCAAAACTGACAAATGAGATATAATTAAACTAAAGTTCATCTGCACAGCAAAATAACCTATCATCAGAGTGAACAGGAAACCTACTGAACAGGAGAACATTTACGCTATCTATCCATCGGACAAAGAGCTAATATCTAGAATCTACAAAGAACTTAAACAAATTGACAAGAAAAAAAAACAAAAAACCCTATCAAAATTGGGCAAAGGACATGAACAGACACTTCTCAAAAAAAGACATTTATGCAGCCAACAAACATGAAAAAAAGTTCATCATCACTGATCATTAGAGAAATGCAAATAAAAACCACAATGAGATACCATCTCGCGCCAGTTAGAATGGTGATCATTAAGAAGTCAGGAGACAACAGATGCTGGAGAGGATGTGGGGAAATAGGAGCACTTTTACACTGTTGGGAGTGTAAATTCGTTCAACCATTTTGGAAGACAGTGTGGTGATTCTTCAAAGATTTAGAACTAGAAATACCATTTGACCCAGCAATTCTATTACCAGATATGTACCCAAAGGATTATAAATAATCTACTATAAAACATGTGCCACAAGTAAGTTTATTTTGGCACTATTCACAATAGCAAAGACTTGGAACCAACTCAAATGTCCATCAGTGATAGACTGGATAAAGAAAATGTGGCACATATACAAGATGGGATACTATGCGACCATAAAAAATGATGAGTTCATGTCTTTTTCAGGGACATGGATGAAACTGGAAACCATCATTCTCAGTAAATTAACAGAAGAACAGAAAACAAAGCCCTGCATGTTCTTACTCATAATTGGGAGTTGAACGATGAGAACACATGGACACAGGGAGGGGAACATCACACACTGGGGCCTGTCAGGGGGTACGGGGCTAAGGGAGGGATAGCATTAGGAAAAATATCTAATGTAGATGATGAGTTGATGGGTGCAGCAAATCACCATGGCACATGTATTCCTATGTAACAAAACTGCATGTTCTGCACATGTACCCTAGAACTTAAAGTATATATATATATATAGCTAAAATGGCCAGACCCACGTAACTGGCAGGTGGCTTTAGGACAGCCAGGAAAATCTAGATGACATGGATACATATATCTCATCACGCAGCAGGCTGTGTCTGACACGTTCTCACGGAGTTGCTCAGTTTTCCAATAATAGCAAGAGAGACCAAGTCTCGATGTATAAACACTTTGAAGTCTCTGTGTGCATAACAACTGATAATGCCCTATTGGCTAAAGCAATTCACATGGCTAACCCTGGGGTCTGGGAGGAGACTATTCAATAATAGGAACAGAGGAAGAGAAAAACTTTGACATGTCTTACACACAATCTATCACATGGAGATTTTAGAAGCAGTTTACTGAAGTAAGCCAAAATGAGGGAAAGGAAAAAATATTCAATTTTATGTAAAATATATAGCGTTGGCTATTTTTGCAGAACTATACATTCTAGAGACTAAATAAATTATAGTGGTTTTACTATCAAGTAAAGACAAGGAAACTTAACATATAATTCTCAGATTTCATTCAAGCTTACCAGGTGTACTAGCCTATGGAATGCATTTGAGTAGGTATTGAAAGGGAATAATTATATTGCTATAGGACAACATCTCTCAATGTTTGCTTGTTTGATGTAATGATTACAGCTAATATGCAATCATATAGTAGAGTAGAACCTTAAAACTGCTGGATGTAGCCCACAAATATGTTTCATTTTGTCTATTCAGTGTTAATAAAATATAGTAGTCATCCAGATGGAAAAGTGAAGAGACATTAAATATACACACCCAAAACTCAACTTTGGTCATCATTGAAAAACATCTTACTTCCCTCAAAGCCACAGTGGCTGGAAGTGAATATCAGCTACAGAAATTTTATCAGCTTTTCCTATTGAAACACCATTTCAGCCTATTCAAGATCACATAGTAATGATAGAAAGAAAGTAAATAAATGCATACATAACGGTATACATACCTGTACAATGGCAAAAATCCCTGTTTTCCTATGCAATACATAGTCCATATATACTAAACCAACTCAACTCCATTATATTGCTATTGCATTGAATTTCATTTCTCTGCCAATGGGATGATTGCATTATATTTGTAATATTATTTTATACTATTTTTGTTTTGAACAATCCATAAATTAGCATTTATTAGTCTTAGTTATTAAATATATAATAGTTTATAGGGATGTTACAGTCTGACAAGAATGAAGACAAATTATAAAAATGTTTAAAATAGTTTTATATATTTGCAACATTATAAGAAAATATATGGAAAATCTGATCATTTAAGGCATTGATTTGTAGCTAGAATATGCTTACATGTGTTCTATCCATATATGTAAAATATAATAATTGTGTATACTTGAAAAGTAACAGATCAGAAGATTTTCCATAGGAAATGAATTAATGGGTTCATCGTGCATGAAATCCCATTTTGTTAAACGAAACAAGCCCATCGGTCTTTATTGATCTCATTGCTTTTAGATTGATTATGCCTCCTAGTTTCCTTTAATTAAATCAAAGCTACTATGTGAATGTAGGAAAACAGTCTTGAAAATGCATCATAATCAATTGCCATAAAATTAACCTCCAATTCATACTGCCCACAAATATCCTATCATAAAAACATCGTGAATTAGTGTAATTCTGAAATACTTAGTTTCATAATAATGAAGGTTGTATTTGTTTACATAAAGTAAATGCATTGAATTGAATTGTACAGAGTTAAATTTTCATGTCAGATAATTTACATGGGGAAATAATCAAGTTTCATTACATGAAAATAAGTTACACTTGTGTGCATATGAACACACACACAAAAACTTCCTTACACGTTATTTCAGGTATTAAAAGACTTAAGTAGAGAGGGAATTGTACTGATTTTCAACTTTATACTCAAAATGTGATAAAAAGACATTATTGAATGCAAAAACTAGGTTTACTCATGAGTATATACCTTTTCAAAATCCTGTAAACCTCTGGGGCCATCATTAGGAAACACTTTTTCTGGACTCATTAAGCTGAATAGATTGAGCAAAAAAACATAGGTTTTCTTTTCAACCTTTTATTGTCTCTCTAAATGCATACATACATACATATGGGCACACATATCCATCTATGTATTTACAAAAGTTTCATGACATCAGAGTAACAGAAAGGTCACCAGAAAGGTTATTCAAACATATATACATATGAACTCAAGAGACAATATTTAACCCATCCCAGTTTTCAAAATGAACAATGTAGAAACAACGCAGTAGGAAAGGGTACAATCATCACAGTTTGAACGCTCATTAAAGAAAATGTGCTTTTTATCATATTGTTTTTTTCCTTTTAAAACTGCTAACTTAACCTTTCAACAATTATCATTGCTGTGTACTAATTCAATTGTTAAAGTTTTGTTATAACATGGTATCAATTTTAGCCATTTAACAAATATGAATTTTCTCTATCTTCTTCCTCATACTTAACTTTTATGGAACTTTAAATTGTTGAATGTTTTCTACATATTATGCAGAATCATATGAATTATTGACTAAAATAGACATATAAAAAGTCATTCAAAAGAACGTTTTATAAATAAATTATTTGAAGTACTATTATTTCCCCCACGTGGAGTTAACTAATTTTAATTCCCATTAAAATTTGAATTGTCAATATGATTTTTAGTCTAAGCACTGTATATGGTTTTATCAAAATACAATATTACATTATATCAACCCTTATTTTAATTTGTTCTGTTTCCAAAGGATTTTATGTTCAGATATAACTGAATAAAACATAAAAATAATATTCACAGAAAAATAAGATATTTTGTAGACAATTTTACACCTTTAGAAAACCAGTATTAGCAGGGCGCAGTGGCTCACGCCTGTAATCCCAGCACTTTGGGAGGCCGAGGTGGGCGGATCACGAGGTCAAGAGATCGAGACCACCCTGGCTAACAAGGTGAAACCCCGTGTCTACTAAAAATACAAAAATTAGCCGGGTGTGGTGGCGGGCGCCTGTAGTCCCAGCTACTTGGGAGGCTGAGCCAGGAGAATGGCGTGAACCCGGGAGGCGGAGCTTACAGTGAGCCGAGATCAGGCCACTGTACTCCAGCCTGGGCGACAGAGCGAGACTCTGTCTCAAAAAAAAAAAAAAAAACAAAGAAAACCAGTATATAAATATTGTCAAAATATTGTTTTTGATCTCTATTGATACCTGAATATTATAAACAAGATAAAACTATTATAATATTGCACAGATTTTAATATCAGTTGCAAAATATTTCTACATAACCATCAAGCACACTGTAAAAAACCTATAAACCTTATTCATTTTTTGAAAAAGGATGTATACATTATTTATCCATCACATGAGAATGGAAATGACATTAGGCAAAATTAAGTAATCAGAAAAAAAAATTCTAAAAGTCAATCTCTTTTCTCATTTTATTAAAAATATTTGATAGCTATTTTCTTTTTCATTATCACCCTGATATTCTTATTTTATCAATGGTATAGAGATTTCTTAGGACAAAACAAAAGAATTAATTTCCACTTTATAAATTTAATTTTCTACAGAAATATTTAATATGTGTGGTATAAAAGCCAAAAATATGCCTCTGTGGATCTTGACAAAAGACGAAAATTTTTAAGTCAGAGGTCCTGAAAATTATTACTGAATTAAAATTGTTCATTTTTATGTTTGCTCACAATTAAACCTGATGTTTCTTAAGTCATGGACTTTATGATAATTAAAAACTGATTCTCTTATTGTTCCTTCCTTTATGTGCACACATTAGCTAGGACTAGTTCTGCTGCAAGGCAAACAATCCTTATCCAAAAGCATTTATGCGTAAAATATAACTTACTGCTTCATATTATAAGAGTCCAGGGGTGAATGTGGCTTCAGATGTGGGTTTATTCAGGACTCAAATGAGTCATCAAAATCTGTCCCAAGTTTTGCATTTTTCCCCCCAGCAGTCTCAGGTTAATATTATCACAATATTCAGAAATATTACATAAACTGAATCTGAAGATCCACCCACAAATCTTCCCCCAAATCTCTGAACCTAACATGATGGATCCAAGAATATAATTGCTTGATTGGCTTAATATAGGTTAAAGATTGCTCTTTTGGCTCCTAGGGCACAATCCAGTATATACACATTACATGGATTAAAAGCATTGGAGCAATATTTGAATTTGACAACTAGCGGGAATATGAAAGATGCTAAAAAGTAATGACAATAATCACAGTAGTGCTGATATTCACTTCTATATGACTATCAGGAGATTAAGTTAAATATCAGTTTCTGGTCATTAATTAGTGTGTATAACTTAAGTTCTGATTATGGTACTAAATTAACTTTCTATTGATCTCCAATGAAGACATAAAATTTATACGGAGATACCATGCACAAAGACTAAACACGATTTCTTGCAGTATTAAAATATTCAAGCACGTACAAAAGTAGAGATACACAAAGACTCTCCCATTTTACCTATCTCTCAGTATCAACTTTTAGCAATTCATAGCAGATCATGTTTCAACTCTATCTCATAGCTAGCCCATCCTCTACTCCATTTCTATTCCATCCTCATTGGACAGTTTTAATGAAAAGCCAGTAATAATATAATTCCATCCACAAGTGTTATATAAACTTTATAATTCAACCTATAAGATAGTGAGATTTTACATTTGGGGAACTTTAATATGTCTAAATATGGCTATTCAATATTCACAATTAATATTGGATGAAGTTGGAAATAGAGAAATAAATTATATGCATTCTATTTCTCCCTATTACACTGTAGTGTTTTCATAACGAAGCGTATTCTGATTTCTGATCATGAAACATTTAAACTGAGAGATACAACAAACAACATTAATATTCACTTGTCTTTTATGTTTCTTTTATTGTTAATGGACTTGGAGTCCTAATGTCTGGAATAGCTGAGCAATGCCAAATTCTTAGATGACATTTAAATTTTTAAGAGGTAATAATCACAGACTAAATATATGTGCATAGTGGTTGCTTGAGCAGAATTTTTAAACATTTGTTTTGAAAAATTAATACAAATTAACAATTATGTTTTATAAATACAATGGCTATTTTCAGTCAAAGAGACCTAAAGTGTAATCCTAGTTGGTTATGTGATCATGGCAAAGTCATATAACATCTTTGAGCCCCTGGTTAGTCTTCTAGTTGAGCAATATTATGTTTACCTTGTAGGAGTTTCTGTAGAATTAAGAATATGTGGAGAACCTAGGAAAGTATCCAATCAGAACTACTTTATAAAACCACAACAACATGCATTTCAAAATATCAATTCCATTAAAATATTAGATAAAAATAATTCATTTATGAGTATTTTAAAAAGTTATTCAAAATAACATGTTGGGGATAAATACACCAAAACACTTATGAGACTGGATAAAGGCAGAAGGTAGAAAAGACAGCAGTTTTGAAATGATCATAGTTCTCCTGATGGGACTAATATCCTTAAATGTTCACAAGGTTATTTAGTTTTAAAACTCTTTTTAATGTAAAAACAATAGACATGAACCCTTTTCTACTATCACCTCAACTTCTCCCTACGTGTAACTCAACCACAAGAAATATTTCATAAAACAACCATTTTAATACTTTTTCAACAATAAGAACAATAAATGGAAGCGTCATGAAAGTAAGACTACCTGTTGCTTTATTTGCATTTGTGATTCGTGATACTTGATCAACAAGAATGTATCCACATCAATTCAGAATTTAAATAATCTTGAATTTTTATTGCAATTATCTCATTCTATCACTTTAACATGCCAACGGTCAGAGAGATTAAATTTCACTCAGTCATGTCTTCAGTATATGCAAACACTGTATTAATTCATTAATTAAAATAGAAAAATTTTGGCAACACATACGCTACAACGTGTTTAAGATGTGAATACTGCCAATATCACGGAAATTTTGTTATGCTCAAGAGTTAATTTAAAAAATGCCTGTGAGAATGCCCTGTTAAAAGGAAAGTCTCAATACATATTAGACAACAGAGATTATAATGCTGCTGATGATAAAATGATGACTACTATGAGAAACAATACTGTGACCACAGAAATCTTTCTCTTCAGATACTGTATTAATATACCTGTGTCGTAAATAGTTTAATGGACACAAATTTCTCCCAGCCCAATATTCATGCCACTTTCCAACGCAGCATTGCTAATCTTCTCTTTCGGAGGACAGGCCTTGTGATTCTCTTTGATAAGCTAAATGTTATGGGACTCATACATTGTGAGTTCTGTAGTCTAGGCCTTATGAGATTCCTTAGTGCTTCCACAATTTCCACCTTTAACATTTCCCTGAGATAATCATATACTAGTGAAGGCGATTAGCTTAATAGAGAAGGAGAGATCACATGATACCCCAAATAACAGCCGTTTCCACTGGTCAGATGTGTTATTAAGGCTGTCTTATATGTTCTACTCCAACGAAACCTTTACTTGAAATAGTCAGTTAGTCAATGCCGTCAGAATTTATTAGAAAATTAAGTCATTGTGTAAGCACAAGCTTTATGATAGTGTGCTGCTTAACAATAGATACAAGGAGATCTTTTCATTTTCATTACTTTCACTTCGTTCACTTTGATGATTCTTAAAGCCTTTCCTTTTTATTTTATTTTATTTTATTTTATTATCTTTTCAGAGACCGGGTCTCACTGTGTTGCTCAGGCTGGCCTCAAACTCTTAAGCTTAACAAATAGCTCTGGCCTCATCCATTCAAATAGCTGTAACTGCTGGTGCATACCACAGTGCACAACTCACCTTTGCTTTTTAAAGCACAAAATTATATTTGTTTTCTAAATATCAATAACACAGTGATCTGAGTAAAATTCTTTTTTTTATATATAGAAAAGTATACTTACTTAATCTGGCATGACTAAAAACCAATAATAATAAATGCATATACTACTTTAGGAAAATTATTTTAACTTAATAATCAAATAATTTGAGCAAATAATTGATTCAGCTTAAAAGGACGTTCTATTATGCCAGTTTAGGGTAAAAAAAAAGTTGAAATATATTTCAGAACTGTAAGACAGTTAGCAGTATATATTATAAAACCATATTATTAGTTAACCAATTTGCTACTACATAGGAAGTGTTTTGGTGATTAAATAGACCCTGTAATACAGCGGTAATTTTTATTTTTATTTTTTAAATTTTAGAAGAGTTTCATATTTAGAGAGAAAATGTGAATATATATAGTGACCATATAACCCACACTCAATTTCCTTATTGTGAGCATCATATGTTAGTCATTTCTATTACTAACATGATATAATAATATTAATATATTTTTAATAAATAAAATTTATATATTGATCAGAGTTCTTTAGCATTACCAAATTATTTTTTTCCTGTTCCAGTGTTCAATATATTACATCACATTTAGTCCTTGTATCACCTTAGGCTTTTTGCCTGTGACAGTTCCTGAGATTTTCATTGTTTGAAGTTTTGAGAAATGCTCACCAGATAATGTGTAATATTCATCATGTAATCCCTCAATTAAGATTGGTCTGACATTTTCTTTATGATTAGTACGGAGTAGTGTAGTTTTCATACAAAAGCCACAGATAGAGGACAATTTTATCATATCATATCAAGGTAGATACTTTCAGCATGACTTGTCACTGTTGATACTGAAATTGATCATCTGGCTGAGATAGTTTTTCAGGTTTTTCCACTGATACATTGCCCCCCTTCTCCCTACCAGGGCCTTTCCATACTGTACTCTTTGAAAGGAAGTAACTATACAGAATCCATACTTAATGAATGAGAATTATGTATTCCTCATTTGAGGGCAGAGTTTCTGTAAAAGTTATTTGAAAATCTTCTACATATGCAAATTTTTTCTTCTGCCTTTATTTTATTTGTTTGCTTGTTTATTTGCTTATCATGTTCCATCTGTATGGACTCCTAGATATTTGCTTTATACTTTGGGTTATAATCCAATACTATTTATTTTATTTTATTGCTAAATAATATCACAAACGGTAACATGTCCAAATTGTATTATCTGAATATGATAACATATTAAAGGATTTTTTAGAAGCCATTAAATTGTCTTAAGAAATTTGCCTTTAATGAAAACAAGATGACAAAGATTATATTCCAGGGTGGAGAAAAAGGGAAACTCCCCTTCACCCTCTGAAGTCTCACTGAAACCTGACAAAAGGGCAGAGTAATAGGAGAAAACACATAAAAATGTATTGGCATACATGAGAAGAATCACAAAGTGATTGGT
Organism: Macaca nemestrina; assembly: GCF_043159975.1. Lineage (NCBI taxonomy): Eukaryota > Metazoa > Chordata > Mammalia > Primates > Cercopithecidae > Macaca > Macaca nemestrina. The sequence goes on along the minus strand of NC_092127.1, from coordinate 123,141,949 downwards.
CCACCATGCAATAAAGTAAAGACGGTTATGTACCCTTCTTAGTGGAAATGGAGATTGGGAAGTATAGATGATTTTAGGAGTGCTATAAATAATTTTTAGGTAAGTTCAATGGACTTTAAGAACATATAATAGCCTGGTACAAACTCTGATGAGCCAACCGAGCAGACAATGGTTTATGACAAAAGTCTGTCCAGTTTCTTCAAAGATTAAAAAAAGACTTCAATTTTTCTTTCTTCCATATGATTTCAGGTAATGGAAACTCAGGGAAGAGAACAGAGATAATCGTTTTCCTTTTTTTTTTTTTTTTTTTTGGCAGGGGAGGACTTCAGGCAGATGAAGAAACTTCCTAGAGCAACTTTATCCTGTGGTTTGGAAGAGATGGATGATTGAGAAATGAGGGGGTTGGAGGGAAGGTCAGAAATACCTTGAGGCATTCTTAGTTCAGCATGCTAAAGCATAATATTTGTGGGTACTGGTTGATGAGCTTCAATGCCAGTTAAAAATGAAAAAAATAAAAGTTTACTGGGAAAAATGATCAGCAAATACGTGAAGATAGTTTTATGTAAAGTGACATTATGAATAATAAAATAAGAAAAATATAAGGAAAGTTGAATAACTTAATATTCTTAGTAACTAAAAGAATAAATACATGAAAAATGAGTTAAAAATATTTCAGGGCATTTTCTCTAAGGAAAACGTTTTTAGCAACTTTAAGCTACTGGAGAAAAAAAGAAATATTTTCCAGTAAGCATGTAACCACGGTTCTCTCCTATGGTAAAATATTTCTTGGGTTATCGTTGTTGAGAGTCACCTCTGAGAAAATGGGAAATGAAACTCTATGGACAACATGGGTATGCAGGGACAAAGTACGACCTTTATCTAAAATAGCAACAATGATTTCCAATATGATATTATCATGAGAAATTCAGGGAGAGTTTGAAGTAAAGATATTGGCCTAAAGCAAACAGGTTCAAATGGCAGAAAAGAGGACACAGAAATTTCTATTCCCATTTTCACTTAGTTTGTAATGCTCTTAGGTAACTTATTCTATTTCATGTAATAGTAGTGTAACTAATAGTATATATGAGACTGATTTTGACAAATCTAATGTCAATCTGATAATGATGATCAATGTTACTAAGAAATTGTCAATAAATAATTAAAATATCCACATCAAATTCTTTCAATGAATGCTGATTGGCCAGTGGAGGAACTAGATGTAATTAACAATTCATAGTTATATTAAATTAGTCTATTGCTATTTTTTATAAATTTCAAGTGTCAATGGTAGTGGGAAGTAAAAGAATTGTCGAGCTTGTACATGATTATAAACAACTCTGTACTAGAATATCTGGTAAATTAAAATGTTTTCTTAAAGCAATAAACACACTTCATTTGATAACTCAAGTGATTATTATTTTGGTCAGTAACCTTTTGCTCTTATGTTCTATAAGCTGTACAAAAGATACTAGAAAAGAAATAATCATAAGAATTATAGTAAAAAATATTTGACCAAGTGTCAGAGCTTAAGTTGTGTAGATACTTTTGATTACCTGCATAGGAAAAGCTTTATTATTATATCTGGGCATGCTTAGATGTCTGATTATTAACTCTTGTCCAAAGTAATGACAGTAAAATTTATAATATACTGTTTAATAATTCACAGTCTCCTGACAACCCCGGAAGTCACCTTCTTTACCAATAGTTTGCAACTGATCTATGTCCCAATTGTACCCACAGGGTTTTAATTGGTGGAGATGACTGATTCATGACACAAAGAGGTCAATGACATTGAAAGGAAAAAAAAAAAAAAAAACACTACTTGTAGTTTCCAAGAGGTGGGACTGTGCCACACTATTGAGGCCACTTGGGGAAGCATCAGGTTTGGTCAGCAGGCGGAAGGAGCAAAGAGAAAGCATGTCCCAGAGCCTTTATGGAGTTTTCCACATAAAGGAGGAGGGACATAGAAACCAGTTTAGGGTTGGCAAGTCTGAATAATGTTAGTGGGCTCTTGGCTATAAGGGTTATCTCTTATATCTAGGTTTGGTACCTAGCCCTGGGTTAAGTTACAGCTGGGGAAATACTGGACTGGCATGTGAGAGTTAAATAAATGAGGTAGTTGGAGGTATGGCCTGGGGGTTAGTTGATTTGCATATAAAAGGCATGTTCAAAGGTGAATTGTTTATTATCTTATGGAATTGCTAGTTCTGAGAGGGGTAGTTTCTCCTCGATCAGGTAGATTTCCCAAAATGTCAAAGCATTATAAAATTTAGAATATACAAAGCATAATTAATACAATTTAATCAGGACAGGCTTCATTCGGTGCTCACAAGGGGACATACATATGCATATTCTGACAGCTTCTCTTTTGAGATCTCCCAAAGCCAATATCCCTGTAGCAGATCTTGGTGCTTCAAGCTGAAGCCACAGTCTAAGCCCAACCTCTGGGGTGCTTGCATGTTGATGCATCTTAATTCTCCAATGCTTTTTTGTATTCTCTTATTTGTACCATATCTTTTACTTAAACTACATGCCTTGTGTGAGTATGTTTTGTAGGGCTAGTGGTTCTTTCAAATACCTGAACCAAGAAAATCTTTACGGCACCAAAGGAGAAAAAATAATGCATATGATAAATGAAGTTGAGAATATAGAAATAAAAACATCTAAACTGAAGCTCAAAGAAAAAAAAAAGTAACATGATAAAATGAGAGATCCTTAATCACATAGCGAAAAATAGCGAGCAGTAATTGGAGTAACTGTGTAATCAGAGACCAAGAAGCAGAGGAAAGAGGAATCCAGGGGGGGAAAAAAAAAAAAAAAAAAACAAACAAAAAAAAAAAAAACTTAATAAAGGTATTTTTTTTTTACAAAGTTAATGAAAAGAGTATACTAAAAACCCAAGGAGTTAATTGAAACTGTAACAAGGACATGTTTGAATTACTGAAAGCCAGTCACAGAGAATATCTTAAAAGCACTTTGAATTTATATCATTCTGGAGATAAAAGATAGAAAAATCTACAGACTTTTACTCAGAAATAATGCAAGACAGTAGACAAATTATGTATCTGCTGCACTTTAAATAACAATTATTTTTAAAGTGCAGAAACACACACACACAGTTAAACTGTAAGTCTGTAGCTATTCAAATTATCTTTGAAAAATAAGGTAAAATAAAAATATTTTTATGGAAAAGTGGACAAAATTTATAACTGCCAATTTTCACTATAAGAAATAATGTGACTGGGTTCGGTGGCTCATGCATGTAATCCCAGGACTTTGGGAGGCCGAGGGGGGCAGAGCACGAGGTCAGGAGATTGGGACCATCCTGGTTAACATGGAGAAACCCCTTCTCTACCAAAAACACAACAAATTAGCCTGTTGTGGTGGCACGTGCCTGTGGTCCCAGTTACTTGGGAGGCTGAGGCAGAATTGCTTGAACCTGTGAGGTGGAGATTGCAGTGAGCCAAGATCACGCCACTGTACTCCAGTCTAGGCAACAGAGCGAGAATCCGTCTCAACAAACAAAAAAAAAAAAAAAACAAACAAAGAACGTAAGTTTTCAGATTAATGGAAAACATGAGAAGTGAACTGAATATACATAAAGGAATAAGGGGTGATAAATATGGTACATATACAGCAGAATATATAAAAGATATTTTTGTAATTTTTGTGAATAAGTCATAATTATTTTTAAAAGTTAATAATAACGTGTTACCTGATTTATGACATAAGTAGAAGTGGCAAAAGGAGAAGAAAATTAAACTGGAATAACTTTCTTATTTTACACTTTTATATAGTATAGCAATATTAAAATAGACTGTGTTAAGTTAAAGATGCATCTTGCAGATCCTTTGGAGAGAATTAGAATACAAAATCAAAGATGTATAAAAATATGCTAATCTGGCTCCATAATGGAATGCTAAAATTGCTCAATTAATCTAAAAGATGTTAGAAAAAGAATGAAACGTATCAAAAACAGATGGGGCAAATAGAAAACATTTAGTAAGATTTTGGAATTGAACTCAAATTTACAGATAATTAAATCTAAATGGTCTAAACACTAGATAAAAGGCAAATTGTCAAATCAGAAAAATGCAAGAACTAACTATTCACTTCCTATAGGAAACTTTCATTAAATAAGAAGACATAGCCAGGTAAAAAGCGAAAAAATGAAAAATACATACGATTTTAAAAATTACCCTAAGAAGACAGAAAGGGCTCTGTTAATATGAGAAAATGTATTATTCATGTCAAAACATGTTTCTAAAGGGGGATATTTACAAATATAAAAGTGATGATTCATCAATAAGATTAAATACACCAAAATATGTGTACAACATTAAAAAATTTTAAAACATATAAAGCAATTACTGATTAACCTGAAATGAGACACAGACTTAGCCACAATGTCAATCTGAACATATCCAAATTGAAATTTTTAACTCCTATCTCAAGTAGAAAGATTTTTAAATACACATGAAATGTTAATCTCTTTAGACCATAGATTAGGCTGTAAAAATATATCAAATTTAAAAAACTTAAAATCCCTGAATTTAAATTAATTCACAACTCAAACTGTATTATCTGATCTGTAAAGGGTTAAATAACCTAAAATATTGATAAAATAAGTCATACACATGCATAATCAAAACAAAAATTATAAAAAGTTCCAAATTGAATGATAGTAAACAACTTATCAAAAGTTACTGGACAAATCTAAAGTAGTGTTTCCACTGCTTTATGTTTATGTATATAAAGCTATACAAAATTAAATGCTTACATTAGTAAAGAAGAAAAATGTAAAATTTAATAATCTAAGCCTTAACCATACAAAGGCAGCATACAAATAACAAATCAACACAAATCATATAAAAGGAAAAAAAATATTATAAGGATAAGCTGAATATGAATAAAATAGAGAAAATTAGTGAAATATAAAAGATAAATTATTTAAAATATTATTAAAATGGATACTTTTTTAGTTAGACCAGACTTTTGCACCCAAGATCTTTGAAATGTTTAAACTGTAATTTTTAAAGGGCACATTTTCTGTAAGTAATCTCATATCTATAATTTTGCTAACTATGCATTGCATTTGAGAGCAAGACTAGAGTCATTTTTGTAGACTTTAATTCTGTTGCAGAATACTGTTTGGGAAAGTTCGACTTAAAAGCATGGGCAAAAAAAGTCGAGAAGTTACAAATAAGCAATATTAGGAAAGAAATACCTTATAGATACTAAAGATATAGTAAATAAGTACAAAGTTGTATCACAGACTGCAATACAATATTCACAATATATATCATTACAGATTGGTAAAATTAAAAAGAAGAATATTACCAGGCCGGGCGCGGTGGCTCAAGCCTGTAATCCCAGCACTTTGGGAGGCCGAGACGGGCGGATCACGAGGTCGGGAGATCGAGACCATCCTGGCTAACACGGTGAAACCCCGTCTCTACTAAAAAAATACAAAAAACTAGCCGGGCGTGGTGGCGGGCGCCTGTAGTCCCAGCTACTTGGGAGGCTGAGGCAGGAGAATGGCGTGAACCCGGGAGGCGGAGCTTGCAGTGAGCTGAGATCCGGCCACTGCACTCCAGCCTGGGCGGCAGAGCGAGACTCCGTCTCAAAAAAAAAAAAAAAAAAAAAGAAGAATATTACCAAATGTTGAAAGGAAATGAAGGAATTGGAACTCTCAGCATTACTGGTGAGAATGTAAAATGTTTCAACTACTATTTTGGAATAATAAACAGTTTGGCAGGCTTTTATTTATTTAACTAACCATGAAACGTTACGTCTAAATATTTATCTAAGGCAAACGAAAGATTATGCTTACATAAACAATTTAATGTCAATCCTAATAGAAGCTTATTTATAATAGACTGAAATTGGAAACACAACTAGTATCTATCAACAGATGACTGTCTTATACAATAAATGTGTATTAATACATGAAATACTATTCAGCAATACAAAAGCATAAAGTAGTAACACATAAAATAATACGACTGAATCACGTTTTCTTGAGTAGATGAAGCCAAACAAAAAAGGGGTACATACTGTAAGATTATATTTATTGTAGAACAGAAATTGTAGAACAGAAAAATTTGATGTAATGTGATAGAAATAGAAATAGTTTATTAGGATCAGGTGTGTGGAAGTCTCCTCTAAGCAAGTGTGAGAAAACTTTCTTAGGTGATGAATGTTTCATATCTTAATTATGATGGTGGCCACATGACATTTGTCAAAACACATCAAACTGCAAACTTAGAATTCGTGCATTGTATCATGTGTCAGTATTCCTGAATGAAATTTATGCACAATTTATCAATTAAACATGTTCCGTACTTTTAAGAAATTTTATGCTACTTTTAAAGTTATAATGTCACTTTCAAGACTTTGATCATTTGCAGAAAATTCTCTCATAAGAAAATCTATAGATGTGTCATCTATCTTAGCAGCAGTGTGAAATGAATTTTTATAATTTCCAAAAGTTGTAGATGTGCTTTTTTTTGCACATTTCAGATATTTTTAAGATACACTAGAAACACAGAAAACACAGGAAACTATTTCAGAAGCCTCTCATGAAAGCTTGCTAAACTACAATGGAGTATATTTCTGTTTTAGGCAGGAAAACAGTTCTAGTATCACAGCAGTATTTTTTATGATCCAGTCAATTTGCCGTCCCTTTGAATTCACTGTCCATTATGTCGTATTCCAGTGACTTGGGCTTCTTGGTTAGTAAAGTTCTTTCTACATCTGCTTCTTTAACTGTGTTTCTTCCACCACTCTTGCCTTCCGGTATTAAGACCATCTTCTTGGCCATCCGCTTAAGCCTTTTGTTGTCTATGTGTCTATAATACATGACTAATTATTTTGTTTTAATTAATATGTTTATTACTGTTAACGTCTTTTTTTTTTCTTTTTTCTTTTTTTTTTTAAAATAGCGTCTTACTCTGTCGCCCAGACTGGAGTGCATCAGTGGAATCCTGGCTCAATTAAACCTCCACCTCCTGGGTTTAAGCAATTCTCGTGCCTCAGCCTACTGAGTAGCTGGGACTACAGGTGCGCCTCAACCTCCTGAGTAGCTGGGACTACAGGTGCGCCACCACACCTGGCTAATTTTTTTTTTTTTTCATTTTTTGTAGAAACAAAGTTTTGCCATGTTGGCCAGGCTGGTCTTGAACTCCTGTCCTCAACTGATCCACTTGCCTCAACCTCCTAAAATGCTGTGATTACAGGCATAAGTCATGGCACCTGACCTCTTACCTCTTTATTTATGTTTCATTCTATAGATTCTATGCCTTAACATGGAGAGATCTTTTTATGATATATTTATTTATATATTAACAGATATATATGATATATATTTAATACATAGTAGGTATAAATAAATGTCTTTCTGTAATTAGTAAATTAGAAAACAGTATAACCTATTTTTGAAAACTCTCAAATTTTGTGTAATACTGAAATTATTTCATTTTTGAAATAGTGAAGGTTTAGTTTTTTATCATAAGAACTACTAATTATACTAAGGTATATTCACATAAATACAGACTCAGACATGGCTACGTAACACTCACATGATTTTAAAACGTTGTACACACAAAATAATGGGAAGAAATTTGAATATCCTAAATTAAACTAATACATGACTGTCTTGTGGAGGACTTTGTAAAGTTAGAATGGCTTACATTATAGATTAATAGAGACTGTGTGGCTTGGAAAGAATCAAAATCTTTCACAAAATATGTTTTTAAAGGTTTCTATTTATATTAAATTTAAAACATCACAGAAGCAAGTTGCACTGTTCCTCCCACCTTCCACAATTTTATTTCAATGTAAATTACTTTTCAGTATAATGTATTATATTCCTGGTCTGTTTCCATCAGCTCCTCTGAGTTTTGATGCTTTTTAAGTTTCCTCTAGTGTATAGACGGAACTTGAGCAGAAATGAAGCATCAGAAGCTGGCTGAACCCCACACGAACACAATCATCACTTTTGTTTATGTAATAATGTATTATCACTCTTCACTTCAAAGTATAGGAGTCTCCCTTATCCAAGCATGGTTTTGCTTTCTACAGTTTCAGCTACCAGTGGTGAACTGTGATCTGAAAATAATAAATTGTAAACTCCAGAAGTAACCAATTCATAAGTTTTAAATTTCTATTCTGAGTAGCATGATGAAATCCTGCACTGTCCTCTTTGTACCGCCCTGGATGTGAATCATCCTTTTGTCCAACGGATCCACCTGTCTGTGTTAGTCACTGAATAGCTGCCTTGACTATCAGATCAACCATCAGGGTATCAACATGGTACTTGCGTTCAAATAACCTGTGTTTTACTTAATTGTTCCTGTTTATTATTGTTGTTATTGATCTCTTACTCTGCCTAATTTATAAATAAAAAATTATGAGAGGTATGTACATATACAAAAAAAAAATAGCATATATAGGGTTGGGTACTATCCACAGCTTCAGGCGTCTGCTCTGGATATTCAAACATATCCTCCATGGATAACAGGGTTACTACTTTACTTTCTGAAACTGACTCAGTAAACAAGCTATGATTCTTATGAGGATGGGAAATATCATTATACCTTTCACAAAATGGAAACTAAGGTTGAGAATTTGAGTCTTCAAAAGAACAAATGGAAAATGAAATACAAAATTTTTCTCTTTATCAGTTTTGTTTCATTATATGATGAAATTTCAATCTCTTAATATTCTATTTACAACCTTTATAAGCTCTTTGTGGTTAATCATATTAGTTGCATTAACTAGATTACACACAACTCAAAGCTTGTATACTTTCTGGGTGTGATTCACAGCCTCACAAAAATTTTGTGTGAGTAGTAGAGCCTTAGATGAGTACGCTTTTTTTGTTTTAAATTCATTTTATGCCAATTAAATCAGCAAACATTTGTTGAGTCATAGTATCTGTCAGACACTGTGGAAAGTGCGAGAGATAAAAAATAAATAAATGTGGAATGCTGTTTGCTTTCCAGAGCACACAGTCATGGGATGGAGATAGTGATGTAAGTAAATCATTGGAATACAAGATGATAAGTGCGATTTTGCAAGTATTTCCAAAATAGAACATTGACACAAATCAGCAAGTCATCAATTTGAATGCATAAGGTATATGCTTAAAGAAAAGTTGCTTTATATATGTCATAAAAGAGGAGTAGGATTTTTCCAGATGGGAACAGAGTGAAATTGAGAGGTTGGTGAGGAAGGAAGAGTATTTCAGGGGCCAGAACAGCATGTGCTGAACTAGAAATATATTAGACACTTAAGGGAACTGCAGAGTTTTAGACCTGATTGAAATGTAGAGTATATTTATGTAACACAAACAAGTTAGGCCAAGGAGAAATTGTACAGTGTATCTTATGATAGTCTAATAAATTTAGATTTTATTTGTAAGTAGTGAGACCACTCAGAAGATTAAACAAACAACAACAAAACTAGGAGAAACCTGGTTATATTTAAAATTTAAAACAATGTCCGTGGCTATATTGTTGAAGATGAAATAACAAGATATAAGACCCACAGTACACAGGGGTCAGATTGGAGCTTACTTTAGTTCACATGGGAGATTATGAGAACGTGACTTAAGTCATTAGCAACTAAGCAGGGGTTGTTATTTTTAGGTACTAAAGTAGGAAAATCAATAGGATTCAGTGACCCATGAGATATGGTAGGAGAAGACAGAGTGGTCTCATGGTCTTCTGAATTTGTGGTTTACTAGATTGAATAATAGCATCGTTGGTTCTAAATGTAATTATATGAAGATAAGGAAGTTGTGAAGAAAGATTATAAGTTTAATTGTGTACATGTTGACCTGGAATCTATACATTAAAAACATTTTGATAATTTGCAGTTAGTGCTTGCTGTGCATTTATAGATGAAATATTTAAATGCTTTACTGAATCTGATTTAGTGTGTCAGGCTCCTGTTTAATTAGTATAAAAAATAACATTTTATTCTAAAGTGAATTAATTTTATTTTGAATTATTACTTCTATCTAATGTAAGTGTTGAGATGATTATACTGACTCTACCAAGCAAGACTTTTATTTTGTCTATTATTTCATTGTTTAATGTTTCTTTTTGATGTATTATTATAGAAAACAAAAGTTAAGAAAAGGGAAACTATGTTTGTTTTAAACATTTTTGAAATCATTTGCGGTTAAATTGTCTCAGATTAGAATTGAAACAAAAAGTAAATTTTAGAAAGTCTGATGCAAGGGAGAAAAGGGAGCAATTTGTTTCCATATAAAGTCATAAATGCTTGTTTCTAGGGTTGGAACTATCTTCTCACCTTCTTCTAACAAGGCGGTTACATTGCATTCTGTGAATGCAGAAAAGTGCTGATTTCATTAAATTAAAATTTGACATTGAAAGGCTTTATGTGCAAATGCATTGCTGAATGTTTCTATTTTAAAAAGCAGAACTAAAGAAACCCATTGCCTGCATTTCATACGGCCATGCTCCCATTGACCATAATATTAACGCCTCGTTGAGCTGACGAAGTTAAAGAAAGGCTGAGTTCACTTCATTGCTACTGTTATTCAACTGGACATGAGTTCCATTAAAAGTATTATCGACGAATTTTCTTTGTATGAATCATTGAAATGTATGCTTTCTCCCCATGCACACAATGTACCTTCCACTCCATCTCTCAACCCACTATAGGAAAAGCGCAACAACATCTCTCTACATATCTGAAGGGAAATTAAAAACTATTTTCTTATTAGATGATTTAAAGACACAGGCAATATTAGTAAATCTGTCTAAATACCTCAAAATTATTGTCTTATTTTCCCTATGGGATGCATTATTTTAAGTAACTGATGCTATAACAAACAGATAAACAATTATTTGGTTTGCTAAAAACGCGTTTAAATCTATGAATCATATTTTATATTATTAGAAAGTTACATCTCAGTAAATGATAAAGGGAATATAAAAAGGGCATAGTGGTATCAACATAGCACTATGGTTATGATTATTTGAGTTCTTTTGAATTGAAATCTGATCAAGATCCTGTCTTAGATATGACTGGTTATTTTAATCATTTGAGGACACCTAACACTCATAATTGAGAAGTGTCTGCAACAAAGTTTCATTACACACAGCCATCTTTGAAGTGGCATTTATTCTTTCAACTATAAGTAATCTGAAAAGTTATTTTTTATTGGTCTGCTTTAAAACTTTCACCTAGCATAAAAACATTTTAACTCAAACTGAAGTATCTTTCAGTGTTCAAAAATCTATTGTTTTCTTCTTAACAAGTAAAACTGTTTTATTTAGAGAAAAATACATTCCTTAGGTGAAGTTAAATAACAAATAGATCTGAACAGCACTTTTGTTGATCTCTGAGAAAGGAGAAAAAATAATTCATTCTTTCATTTGACCAGAAACATAAAAACATATTTTAAACTATGTTATCAGTTTTAAAAATCAAAGTAACTCAACCTATACTCATATCTCTACGTGGTTATTATTTTGCTCTTTCTTCTCCATAAAACCAGGCCTATAGTTTCTAAATAAATTGGCAAGTAAATAAATACATAGCTTGGAATGAAATACATGAATTGACTTAGATTTCTAACAATCACCCATACATTGTCCAAGCCACTGCACGTTCTTTTAAACAAAAACACAGGCAGTGAAACAAAAGGAATACAGAAATTGAATGGTAGAAAAATAAATCCTTTAACTTGAAAAGAGATCAACATTCATTTCAAGCTTCTACAAGAATTTTCCAAACAACAAAAGAAGAGAAAATGACAAAAAATAAATAAAAAGTCAAAATTTTAAGACAGTTGTTGCGGTAAGCAGTGTCTCTATGCCTTTAAGGAAGGATTTTTAACCAAATATAAATACTAGTAAATAGGGAATTAATAAAAATACATTCTTTATCATAGAAAAACAATAAAATGCAGGCAATTGTACATATCCTCATCAACCTTCCATTTTGTTTCTTCATGTCTACAGAAATATATGCATGAATAATCATTCTCTTTTTATATGAATAAAAATTCTTACAATCATCAGATTTTTAAACTAATATTTTACAGAAATTTAATGAGGTGAGTAGGTCTCACTTCATTATTCTTATTTCCATATACTTATCATTATTAAATAGAGCAATCAATCCCCAAGTAAGAAAGTCTATCATCTCAATTAACAATGTTCACAAATACATAAATAATAATTTTTGAAAATGGCAGCAGCACCATTGACAGCTACAGAAAAACACTTTATAAATATACTATTTGAGAAAGAATATGAATTTTGTTTGTTTTAAGCTATTCTTAAACAAAGTAAGTAATAACTCTGAAATACCTATAATCCAAAACAAAGCCTTAGTTAAACAAAAAAGAATAATTAGCTTGCTCAACCCTCTTGCTGAATATGTACTCTAATAAGATTATGGCTATGGACAAGAGAGAGCAGAATCTAGTCAATTCTTTCAAATGCACTGCATTAGTACAGATGTAGATAAAGATGCTTAATCTTGCTTAAAATGCTTGAATGAAAGTGGGGAAGTTCATAACAAATTTTTGACCCATGAGTCACTGAGGAAGGATTGTTGGGAGGCTGTTATACCTGATGCAACTCAAAGAAGGTTTATCTTTGACTAATAAGAGCAGTTTTAGTCAAACTGAAGAAAGACTGGCCAAAAAGTTTTAGACTAGATGGCATCTGAGGACAAAGTCTGGTGATCATAATGTATATCTTTGAGTACAGGATGTCTCATAAAGCAAGCCAAAGGGAAAAATATTAGGGATATAAATCCAAAGAGTGTGAGTTCTAGTTAGCTAATTCTGGTGTTTCTGAAAAATAGTTGAACAGTTTACTATTCAAAGATTTTCTCATCTAAACATCATAAAGGCCAAAGTTTCTGAAAAAATTCTGAAGATTTATGTTAATTTCTACATTGCGCCATAGAAGCTGCTTTTACGTAGATTACTATCATGTCCCAAATAAAAGTCTAATTTTAACCTGAGAGTCTATTAATTATTTTACTATATCATTTAGTTGTGAATCATAAATTTCTATCATTCATCAATTATATAAATTTTACTGGACAGGCTGAGAGCTATGAGTAAAGATTTTGAGCTACAACGACATGACTGTTAGGTTTCATTTTAGGTTCTTGTTAAAGGAAAGAGGGCTGGGTGACTGGGACCATTTCCAATTTTTTATTTTAAAATATCTAATTATTTGAGCTCTTTTACTTTTAAAACTCTCTCATTCAAAAGGTGGTGTAATTCATTTGAACTTCATGCATAGCCTAGAGAAAATGATTCAGACTGTGAAGTGTTGGAGTGAGTTCAAAGAACTCGTTTTACAAAGGTTCTAGATGAATAAGGACACAGCCGTGTAGGGAGGCAGAGTTTAAGCTCAGGCTGATGTCAAGCCTAGGGCATACAATACACAGACTTGCATTATGCTTGTGAGGCCAGTCATACACAAGAAAAGGGAGTCTCCCCCTCCCCCTTTCTATGCTTGCCTTCTCTTTCCAAGATTTGAATTTGAGTAGTTGCTATGAAGTGTGTACTTAGTTACTAGTATCATAATGGTGTTTCTCATGCAAAGGAGTTTGAGGCTAAGAGTGAGTTACTCCCATGATGATGGAACCATGCAAAGTACTAAACCAGAATGTGAAAGCCAGACTTGCTGAATTTACATCAATCCTAGGAATTGTTTCATTTCTCTTAACATCAACCTTTTGCCAGAAAACGCTCTGTAAGACTGGGATAGAGTTCAGCTCTATTATTGTTCAAAGGAACTTTTATTCAATCATTCAATTATAATTTTCCTTCCTGCAAGAAAAAGAATGGACAGGAAGCCTGTCTTCTTTTGACCAGCATAGTGACAGCGTCTTTCATTAAGTGCCACTAAGGGAAAAATAAGCTTTTTGAAAGAAGTCAGAAGCAAGAGAGCTAACTGATCCTCATCCCAGAGAATATTCTTTGTAATGATACAATAAATACTTTAAAATATTTAAGGATATAATTCTTTATAGGTTACTCTAGAGGTTTTATATTTGAAAATTTTAAACTCTAAATTTATTTAGCAACTAAACACAGCTGAACAGCATATAAACACCAAATGGTACAATTAAGACAGCACTTGTATAGACATTACATAATTTGATCCTCAAAAAAGTTTTTCTTTGATAGGGCAGATCAAGAAAACTGTACTCACAGATGATTCAATATGATTAAGTACTGAAAGTCTCTCCCTCTTATACCGTAACTAAAATATATTAAATTTTCAAACAATAAAATCCTAAAAAAGAAACCTTTCCAAGAAGCCAAACAAAACAAACAAGAAAGTAGACAAATCCTTCTTGGGTTTGTTTTTTGTTTTTGTTTTTTTTTTTTTTTTTTGAGACTGAGTCTCCCTCTGTTGCCCAGGCTGGAGTGTAGTGGCCTGATCTCGGCTCACTGCAAGCTCCGCCTCCCGGGTTCACGTTATTCTCCTGCCTCAGCCTCCCGAGTAGCTGGGACTATGGGCACCCCCCACCACGCCCGGCTAATTTTTTGTATTTTTAGTAGAGATGGGGTTTCACCATGTTAGCCAGGATGGTCTCCATATCCTGACCTCGTGATCTGCCCGCCTCGACCTCCTAAAGTGCTGGAATTACGACATGAGCCACCGCGCCGGGCCTGTGTTTCTTTTTGTTGGCAGCATGGATTTGGACAAGTACATTTATTTCAGAAATGCAGGGTTCAGACAGTTCTTCTACTAGGTAAAATAATTCATGTGATATAATTTCCAAAGTGTTTTTAATTACGTGACTAAAAATGTAATACACATTTGTTGAAATCATTTAGACAATAATGACAAATATAAAGAATAAACAAATAATTTCAGGCCAGGGATGGTGGCTCATGCCTGTAATCCCAGCACTTTGGGAGGCCAGGGCAGGCGAATCACGAGGTCAGGAGTGCAGGACCCGTCTGGCCAACACGGTGAAACGTCGTCTCTACTAAAAGTACAAAAAAATAGCTTGGCATAGTGGTGGGCTCCTGTAATCTCAGCTTCTTGGGAGGCTGAGACAGGATAATCGCTTGAACCCTAGAGGTGGAGGTTACAGTGAGCTGAGATCAAGCCACCGCACTTCAGCTGGGTAACAGAGGGAGACTCTGTCTCAAAAAAAAAAAAAAAAAAAAAAAGAAAGTAATTTAAAAATTGTACCTCTCAGAATTAAGTGCTGATTACACTTAATGGAATCATTGTAGTAAGTAGTGGCTCATTTAATTGCACTCTTTTACCTATGTCTTTATTAATATTTTATAAAGTCAAGATAAATATATATAATGTTTGATTCTACTTTTCCCTTAATTTTATTTCATGTACTTATTTTCCTATAATTATTTTTAAAGATATGACCTTATGTAGAATCATATCTTTGAGTAGATTTTAGCTTTTTTTAACCATCCAAAGAATGCTAACACAAAAATATTTTATTACATTGTAAGTCTATCATAGTTACCAAAAACACAGATATTTGGTGTCAAACGACCTGGATTCTAATTCTAACTTTTATCAAATAATGAGTTGGATGATCCTGGGAAAGTTACTTAACATATCTCTAGCAATAGGAGCAGAGTCTTCTATTAGGTAAAATGGAATTGATAATAATAACTTCATGTGCTTGTTACAAGGATCCAGTAAGTTTATATTCTTAAAACTTGTAGCACATTGCCCAGCATATATTGAATTGAATTCTATGTCTCTCTCTCTCTCTCTCTCACACACACACACACACACCCACACACACATCAGCCCATGTAACACTCTGTCAATCCTGGAAAAATCTTGGCCTAAAGAGTTTTACACATTGAAAAGTCTCTTTACACATTTTGTTCATTTGTCTCTTAAACTGTTTGCTTAATATAAACATCCACATTCACTAAAATTGTTTGAGAATCCCCATATTTACGTGCACATATGAACATTAGTGCTATTTCAAAAAATATTTTCCTATTTGGCAATTAAAAAATTTTACCTATTTAAAGAAATTATTTTCCCTTATTATACATTGATTGACCATTCTATCTGTATTCATTTGACATTGAAATTTCCTATGTTTTCTTGGCAGAAAAGCAAAGCATTTGTTAAAAATTGTTGTTTTATTGTTTTTAATAATTCAACTATTTCTAAAATACTTATCTGGCTAGAAGTTTCAGAACAATTTCAAAAATATACTACAATTTTTTTTTAAGTTAATGGGAAATATCTCAAGAATTTCACAATTAAAGACTATGTTGTTTGACATGCAACTAAATATTCTTCAATTATTTATCTATTGAAGTATTTTAATTAAAAATCATGTGTAACTGTAGATTCACCTGTATTTGTAGAAATAACAAAGATAAATCCCATGTACACTTTACCCAGTTTCCCACGATAGTAATATTTTGCAGAACTATGGAATACAGCAGGTCCCAGTATAACACCATTTTGTTCAAAATTCTTTCATTATAACTTTGATGAGAAGGAATTCATTCTTGGCCAGGGTTACTGTCTGTGTGGAGCTTGCACGTGCTCACTGTGTCTGTGTGGATTTTCTCAGGGTATTCTGGTTTTCTCCCACATCCCAAAGATGTGCCTATTAAGTTAACTGGTGTATCTACATGGTCCCAGTCTGAGTGAGGTGGATGTGTGTAAGTGTGCGATGGGATGGTGTCCTGCCCAGGGCGGCTGCCTGCTCTGTATCCTGAGCTTCCAGGAGAGTCTCTGCCCACCCGTGGCCCTGAGCTAGCATAAGCGGCTAAATAATTATCTCATTTGTTTTAGTAATCTTTCTAAAATATATGTATGTTATGGCTCACATTTATTGGAATGTTTTAATATTAGAAACGTTTTGGTCTTTATTTAGAAGTTTGGTAGTATTTTTGTGACTAGAAATATGCCTCAGAAACTTAACTTTTATTTATGTCAATTAGCCTATGATATTAAAGGTTGGTGCAAAATTGTGGTTTTTGCCATAAAAGTAATTGCAAAATCCACAATTACATTTGCATCAACCTAAAAACATTGGTTTTATGTTCTTTCACTTAAAGTTGCAGTTTCCAAGAACCTATCAATGACGTTAAGTGAAGACTTAACTGTGCTATCACAACCAGGATAGTAGCTATGACAAAATAAACAACTTTTATTCAGAGTTCCCCGATTGTTCTTGCATATATTTGTGCATGGGGTTTTGTATGTATATGTATTTAGTTCTATAATGTCTGTGTCTGTTAACGTGTCCACCACCACAGACATCATACCAGAACTATTTTATCACTGTAAGGATGCCTCTTGTGTTGCAATTTTATAACCACACCTACCTCCTTCCCTTCCTCCTTCACCCCATCCCCTAGTAACCATTAATCTGTTATCTATTCCTAAAATTTTACCATCTCAAAAAGGCATATGATTCGAATCATATAGCATATAACCTTTTGTGTTTGGCTTTTTAAAAGTTAATCATAATTTCTGTGAATAGAGCTACATTTGCATGTAATTCTGTGGATAAAACTGTATTAATGATCTGTTTTGTTTTATTGGTAAATAGTTTTTCATGTTATATATGTACCACAATTTGCTTAAACACTCACCTATCAAAAGACATCTGTTGGGCTGCTCCCAGTTTTGTATTTGAAATAAAATTGCTATTAATATTTGTGTACAGGTATGTGTGAGAACATACATTTTCATTTATCTGGGATAAATATCCAGGAATGCAATTACTATACCATAGGATAGTTGCATCTTTACCTTTATAAGGCACTGCTAGACTGTTTTACAGAGTGGCTATACCAACTATACCACTTACAGTCTCACCAGCAATTTAAGAGTGATTCCATTTCTCTGCATTCTAAATGCTGTTTTATTAAAACATGTTTTAATTATTGAGAATCTCATAACTCTTATTATCGGATAATTGAATGGATTTTCTTCATTTAATTTCTTTTATTAAATAATCCTTCTATTCTTCAGATAAATATGTGCCTTAACTATATGTTGGATTTTATTTCTTTCAAGTGCTTGTATTCTAGCACAGATGAACATGAGAAAACAAATATATATACATAGTGTGTGTGTATATATATATATATGTAATTTTGATAGGTTAACATATAACAGCTGAAACATGCTAAGAAAAAAAGCTACAAAAGCTACAAAACCTACAAAAGCTGAAACACACTAAAAAGATGTGTGTGCATATATGTAACATGTATATATATATACATGTATATATAATATATATTATGTATAAAATAATATTCATTTGTATACCTACAAAAACTACAAAACCTACAAAAGCTGAAACACACTAAAAAGAAGTGTATATATGTATAGCATATACATGCATAGCATATATACATGTGTACAATATCCTATAAAAATTTTAACCTATAAAAGCTAAAACATGCTAAAAAAAAAACCCTACAAACCTCTTTTTAGTGTGTTTCAGCTTTTGTAGGTTAAGCTATCAAAATTAAGTAAAGCTCATAAAATTATTTTATTTTTCTATTCTCCAGTTTTCTTCATAGAGTAAAAAAAAAAAAACATTTCTTACTTAATCTGAAACTATCTTGAAGCTGTCTGGAGAATTGCTTTAATAGGGATAATATTCACAATTTTGTTTAACTCTTTTTTTTCAATTTATTTAGTGGATACCTGTCTATTTCCATTACAATTATTTATTGATTAACATTTGTCTGAGTTACTATTCTTAATTTACCAAATTCTGTCATTTATGTTATCCCATAAAAAGGATATACTTCACTGAGGTTTAAACTATGTAGCTAACCAAATCTTTAATTAATCTGGAAATTATAAAAATACCAACACACAGAATGAAGTAATTTCAGGCCAGGCGCCGTGGCTCAGGTCTGTAATCCCAGCACTTTGGGAGGCCAGGGCGGGCGAATTACGAAGTCAGGAGTTCGAGACCAGCCTGGCCAACATGGTGAAACATCATCTCTACTAAAAACACAAAAAATTAGCTGTGCATAGTGTCGGGTGCCTGTAATCTCTGCTACTCCGGAGGCTGACAGCAAAATTGCTTGAACCCTGGAGGTGGTGTATGTGTTATTACAAATGTGTACTATCACATTAAATATCCAATTTATGTTTGTCATTTGTGAATTTCATGTCTGGGCTGCCAATTTTCTCCTATTTTATTTAGAGTTGTGGCATCATATTTACTATTGCATTTGGCCTGTAAGTTTCTTTTTTTCATGATAGTTAACTGTCTAAAATAAAATGGAGAGTTACATATCTTTTTCTGTGCCTCGAAATAATTTAAAGTACAAATGGAATTATGAGGTCCCTAAAACCTAATCGAAAATATTCATGTGACTTTATTTAGCTCTAGTGTTTGTTTCCATATCTGCCATGTCATATGGTCTTCTTCTTGGGTCTATTTCTGCAATTTTCATTTTGATAAAAATCAAGTGATTTCTCTTAAGTTCAAATGTGTGATTGTGGAAGTATATATAAAATTATATTTCTCCACTGAATTTTTTAAAATTATGTCTTCTGTGTGATTCCTAATGTTGATTTTTTCCTTAATCCAAGTAAGAGCAACACATAAATTATCATTTCTATATTTTTAAATATACAAGTTTGGAATGTATTGACTTGTGTATTTTTGGATTCTAAGTGCACTTTAATCATTATTTGACATATTCCAGAAGTAGTCTCATTTAATATTTCTGAGAGTTTTAAAAAATGTTTCAAATTGCAGATTAATTTGTACAAAAGTAACTTTTAAAAAATATTGGTACAAGATTGTTGTATAATTTTTAAATGTATGTCAATATTTTGTACCCTAAGGAGAGTTTTTCATTCTTTTTTCTTTTTTTTCTCTTTTTTTTCTTTTTCTTTTCTTTATTTTTTTTATTTTTTTTTTATTTTTTTTTTTTTGGTTTTTTTTTTTTTCTTTTTAAGACAGAGTTTGGGTCTTGTTGACCAGGCTGGAGTGCATTGGCACAACCTCGGCTCACTGCAACCTCCAGCTCCCGGGTTCAAGCGATTCTTCTGCTTCAGCCTCCCGAGTAGCTGGGATTACAGGCGTCTGCCACCACACCCTGCTAAATTTTTGTATTTTTAGTAGAGACAGCGTTTCACCATGTTGACCAGGCTGATCTCAAACTCCTGACCTCAGGTTATCCACCCGCCTCGGCTTCCCAAAGTGCTGGGATTAGAGGTGTGAGCTACTGTGCCTGGCTAGTTTTTCATTATTCTTTATTTAGATCTCATACATTTCTTACTAAGTTATCCCTAAGCAATTTAAATATTTTTATTATTATAGATGGATTATTTTCTTCTATTGTATTTTCTTGATGTAAGCTATTGAAATTTTTTCCAAACTTTTTAAAATTATCTTACTTATTGGTGATAGATTTATGTTAAAATTATTGAAATATCTATTGTTTATATGATTTTCAAAAGATAATTATTCATGCTTTCGTTTCCTAATTTCATAGCCAGAATTTGTTTTTCTTTTTAAGTCCAAATAAATTACCCTAATCAAAATAGTAGTAGTGTTTACCTACTAAGTGTGGATGCTGGTTTGAAGGTGGATATATATTTTACATGTAATAGAAAAGACTTCTCTTTTTTTTTTCATTTTGAGTCTACATCAAGCATAGATACTGACTTTTGTTTTTAAACATGGCTTCTTATTGCCAATATAATATGATCCTGTACTTTTTCATTCTGAAGTATACTGATATAACTTTTATTTATAATTTCCTGATACCGATTCTTGCCATAATTTGCCATGATGTATTAATACATTATTCATTAAATGTGCTACTGAATTTGATTTACTAATACTACATTTAGCCTAATTTAAATGTCATTCGTAAGTACAATTAGTATTATTTTTTTTTTTGAGAGTGTTGAGAATCAAAGCTATTCTTGTATCATAACATTTCTAATAGTCTCTGGAATATTGTCAACAGAATTGAAGTTACCTTTTAATTCAGTATGTGGTAGCAGTGGTCTGGTACATATACAATGGGTAGTTCCTTTATATTTTCTATGTCCCATTATAATCACATTATATAGATTTTCCAACTATTTTGAAATCAGCTTTGGTCAATTTTTTTTTCTAGAAAATGATCCATTTGGTACATATTCCTAAATCTATTTTTATGAAGACCAGTAAGTAGTTACTGGTAATTTTTAAAATTTCTTCTTTATCTGTATCTTTCTTATCATTTTTTACTTGGTATGGTTTTCTTTCTTATAATTAGATGATTGAATTATATAACTTTTCATTTTAAAATGCTAAATCTATGTATTTACCATATACATTGCTTATATTTATACATTGTATATATAGCTTATAATATAGACTGTAATATTTGAGTATTAGTTTGTGTCTCACTTATATTTGTATAATATATATAGCTTACATAATTGTATATATCTACATATATATATATTATACTGTTTTACTTTATTCAAATGTATTAAGGCTTGCATTTATCTTTATGAAATATCTTTTTTCTTCCTCAAATGTTAATTTTACATATGTAAAATTTCATGCATGAAATAAAGCTAATTATATTTTGGGAACACCTATGTAATACATTAAATAGTGTGATAAATAAACATATATCATGTTTTAGGCATTCTACATTTATGCTTTTATTGCATTAACTACTTTACCTTAGGGAATACAGTTCCAATTAAACTTTTATTTTTGACTATCATTTTTTTCTCTAAAATTTTTATTTTAGAGTTTTCTTTTTATGTGTGATGAAAGCAGTATCTTTATTTTTAAAAGTTTTCAGGGGATAATAACTCATATATTGTCAATTGTTCTAATTATCACTAAATGATTTTTTTTTTATCTTTGGCCTTGCATTTTCTACTTGCTTGTTCTTTGTTATAATGCAGAAGATTTTCTGCAATCATCAATATCTCATGATTCATGATGGCAAAGTAGAAGAGGCAATACAAATTTTATTGAAATCAGTGTGTGAATGAGCAGTATATTTTAATTAGTAGACTTCACTCTAAGATGATCTGTGTGAGGTTGTTCTTTTGTTAGGATAACTTCCACTCTTGATATTTATAGATCTGCTCTCTTGGATTGATCAGTTTCCCCAGAAAGAAATCTTCAGTATCCTAAATTGTGTGTTGAAAGCTAACAGCAAGCATTCTCAGAGCTCAGTAGGAGAATGGCCTAGGTTCCTACTGTCCAGTAGAGTTTTATTACATTCTAATGTGTAAAATAGTGTGCTCCATAAATATAAATCATGAATCACAGAAGCAGAACTTGATATAGATATACAGATGCTTATGACATAGAGGGAGATTCTATTCAGGAAAAGAAAAGACAAAACCTATAGCAAAGCGAGGGAAGCCAAATAGAGTAGAGGGATATCTGTTGTCAAAGTTAAGTTGTATCTTAGGCCTGATCCATAGGAGTAGAAGTGTAATCTAGGACAGGAACCTCGCCATAGAATGATTTTGTTCCTTCATATAGTAATGCATTGCCATCTATCCTCAGAGAGGTGGTGAAAGTTACATAATTTCAGTGCATGTCTGAGAAAACAAAGGTAAATTCTGCATAGAAGGTCATAGACATAAGTTATTACTCACTGTCACTATGGGATGAGAGCACTTAAGAAAAGTGATATGGTTGGCTAAAGTACTGCCATTGTAATAAAAATGTTTGTGTCCTGTCAGAATGCATATGCTGAAATTCTAACAAGGTGATGGTAGTAGGAGGTGGGGTCTTTGGGAAGTGATTAGGTCATGAGGATAGAGCCCTCAAAAATGGTCAATGCCCTTATAAAGAGGCCTGAGAGAGATCCCTTCCCCTTCCACCACGTAGGACACAGTGAGAAGGCACCATCTGTAAAGAAGGAAACAAGCTCTCCCCAGACACGGAATCTACTTCCGCCTTAATCGTGGACTTCTCAGTCTTCAGGACTGTGAGAATTAAATTTCGGTTGTTTGCAAGCTACACAGTCTTTGGTATTTTGCTATTGCAGCCTAGATCTACTAGGACAGGCACCCAAATGCCAATGCTCTAGCGTCCAAATTATCTCTGATTCAATTGCTCCACATAGTAAACTGGCTGGGTACGGAATGTTCTAGGATTTTAACTATGCCTTAGCCATTCTTAAAGCAATAGCTTTACTTAATTGCACCAACTACAGCTACACTTTCAGAAGAATCCAGTGCCTCCAATTCCTATTTTTAAGATTTTGTGATGTGATTCATCTTACGTGTGAAATTCCCCTATCGCTGGCTTATGGTCTAATTCTCTTTGCTTTTCTAAGTCACTTATGACTTATTTGATTTCTAGTTGTAAAGTGTTGTTTCTGTCATGCTCTATCTATTTTTTTGTTATTCTTTGCTTTATTTCCTCATGCTCTTTTTATCCATTTTACTTTCAGAGTGATTTCAGGAGGGAGAAGTTGTAAATATGCAATTTAATCTGTTTTATTTAAGCAGAAGTCACAATGATTTATTTCTCAAATGTATTCCCATTTGAGAGATGTGTTCTAAGAAATGTGGAATAAGAAGGATAAAAATCAAGATGATGCAATAAGAATACTTAAAATGTACTTGGTGCTAAACATTGTTTAAACATTTTGTATGTCACCTTATTTAATCCTGACAGCATCCCTCAATAGTAGACATGATTATTCTGAGACACCTGTTGTTACTATTATTGCTCAGCTGAATGATCTGTAAAATGTAGATAATAATTGTACCAAGCAGATAGGTTCCTGTGATCATAAAATGCATAATTCATACTTTTAATTTTATGAATTTTAATCATAAAGTCATACAAATTTATGACTTTAATTTAATGCTATAAGATATGATTTATAAGAAGTTGTAGAATAGTGCCAGGCATACGGCCTGCACCTATGCTAGGCAGAGTATTGTTTCCCCTCCTTCTCCCAAATATATCCACATGCTAATATCAGAAATTTGTGAATAGTTTGTTACATGGTAATATGGTTCAGATTTGTATCCCGGCCCAAATCTGCAGTCAAATTGTAATCCATGTTGTTGAAGGAGGGACCTGGTAGTAGGTGACTGGATCATGAAGTGGATTTTCCCCTTGCTATTCTTGTAATAGTGAGTGAGTTCTCACAATATCTGGTGGTTTCAAAGTGTGTAACACATCTGTTTTTGCTGTCTTCCTCCTTCTCTGGCTGTGTAAGACATGTCTGCTTCCCCTTCACCTTCTGCCATGATTGAAAGTTTCCTGAGGCCTCACCAGCTCCATGTACAGCCTGTGAAATCATGAGCCAATTAAATCTCTTCTCTATAAATTACCCAGTCTCAGTTATTTCTTTATGGAAGTTAATTAGATGATAAATAGATTATACTAGATTATCCATTCAGGTGAATTGAGTGTAGTCAAAATGATTCTTTAAATGTGGAAGATAAAGGCACAAGAGTCAGGGAATATGTAGCAGTAAGCAAAGTCACAGGGATACAACATGAATCCTCAACTTGATCCCCTTTAGCTTAAAAGATAGAGAGGGGTGCAGTACACAAGCTAAGAAAAGTAGTTCTAGAAACTGGAAAAGGCAACACAAGGGATTCTCTCCTAGAGAGAACATTCAGGCTTTGTTTTAAACCACTAGAATAGTCTACTTTTTTGAAAGAGTAATAGGAAACAAATACAGTTCAGTGTGTATTACTTTTTATATACTCAATGTTGAAGATGAAGACAATGAACAAAAGACAATTAAATAACATTCCTGAAGTCATATTGTAAGCTTTAGAAGCAGAACACCAACTCAGATTGCCTGAATGCAAAAATATCATAAGCTTGTAACCACGATGTTACCATTTTTAATGTTTATAATACTACAAGGAAAAAATTCAGAAGAAAACACAGCTGAACTTTCCCTGTATAATTTTTAAAATTATCATTTATTACAGTAAAAAATCAACTGAAGTATCAAATAATTGCAGTTTAAATTCCAAGGGGTTGAAATATTGCTAATTAAATTCTGAACTCTATCTTGTAAATTAATATTTGGTAAAAACAAACTTACAATAAAAATTATAGAAAATACACAATATATTTATATGCATTTTGGTGAACTCAAAGAAAAACATTTTATTATTGTAGGTATACCTATTATAATTCATTAAAAGTAGAAATATTTACAGTTTCATTCCTGACAATCTTAAGTACTATGATACTCACATAGAATTTCAGTAAGTCTTCATAGTTGAGTTGAATATATTCAAATCATCAGTTTTTTAATATAGTAATAGAAATGTAAGTATGTACAGATTTAAAAATTTCTATGATAATGGACTACTTACAGTGTATGCTAGGTAGGTGTGTATGACTGTACATAGCATGTTTTTTTTTTTAATGGGGGAAGATAAAATTTGAAGTTTCTATTTACTTAACTCTCTATGCATTGCTGCAATGTGGTCAATTATTTAAAAAAAAAACAAAACAAAACAAAACAAAAAAAAAACCTTGTGTACTTACGAAATAGTATATTTCAAATAAAAGAATCAGCCTAAGCATGGAAGAGTGTATAAGTGTTAGATATATGTTTGTCAAATGAATAAAAGAACAATGTGAACAATGTTATGTTTTCAACTGTACAGGCACAGAATAATATGAACTGGGAGAGAGCAGCATTATTAATTAGCAGCATTATTTTATATATTTGAGAAAATAAAGATAATATAAGTTACAAAAAAACCCATAAATTCCGTGTGCAAAATTTTGGTAATTAGGTTTTATTTTTGCTATAATTAAAAGAAGCAAATGGAATAATCTTAACTATATAGGAACACTTTAAATGTACTTCTAAACTTATAAATAAGGGACATTTTATTAATGTTTTAGATCTAAATATTTGTTGTAAACCAAGCATAAGTTATATTTTTATTTAGCATTGTGATCATTATGGATATATGTAATCTATTTTACGTACTGTTAAACAACTCAAGAGAATTCTGCATATGTTACAGACAAAATATGTGTGAAACAAAACATTGTATAACAATTTCATAAGAAATGTGGCTATTGTAATGATACAAGTATATAGCAAATGTAAATAAAGTGATTCTTTTATAATTAATTAAAATCTTTGTGTTTTACATAGTGGCATGATTATTTTCTATATCCTATAGAGAATATTATTTAAAATAATTAGTAACTCAGATACGTGGTCTGTTTGGCTAGATTAGTTGTGAAACTTTCTATTGTATATCTTTCTTAATGAGCCTTGACAGAAAACTCCAATTTTTGTGTATTCTTTTCTAGCCAAATGTATTTTATTTATGACAAACGTTAGTAGATAACAAAAGATGGTTATTTTGCAGACTTGAAAATAGAAGTGGAAAAAGAGCTTAACGTTTGTTATAAGAGGGTAAACACTAATGGTTTTATTGTACAACAAGATCTTGGAGAAAATAATCATTTGACAACAAAATTAAATATTTCATATGGTCAACTCAAACAATATTCCAGGTCTACATTTTAGCCAGAGACAGAATCTTTTTAACTACTATTCAAGGGAAACATATATTTGAAAAGGAGAAAATAATTCAGTTATGTTAAATTAAACTTAAAGTTTAAAACAATCCTCTATATAAGCAGTAAATACCTGTCATACTTTCATATGAAAAAGTTGTAATTAAAATTAAAATTCCTGTACATTTTATATAGTTGATGATGATTTGTATCTTTGTACATATAGCATTCTGATTATTTTTTTCTACTTTGTATTTGGTTTAGAAGACATTCCCTAAATAATTTTAATTTTTAATATTTGTCTTCCTATTAAATTCCTTTTCTTTCACTTTGTTCTATAGAAATGTCATCATGACTTGTCGCTCTCCCTAGTCAGTTATCCCTCAGATCTCAGATGAAGCTTCTAAACTTCGTGGAGGAAGAGACAGGCCTCTTCCACTAAGGCAGATGCCCTGGCCTTCACAATTCTGTATCAAATTTGCCATACATAATTGTTATCAAAGTTGCAATTATACATTGCTTTGTATTCGTTTTTAGAATTAAAGTTTTGATTACTAAATGTTAAGCTCCATAAGAGCAGAAACTGTGTCCAGTTTTCTGTCCTTAGGCTTTTCCTATGTGTCAGACACATAGTAGGTCCAACAATACATATTCATTAAAGGGATGATTAAACTGGGCTAAGCTACCATTTTATTTTGAAGGCAGGAGTGGTTCATTTGAATTGTAGAGTAAGTTATAAGAAGTAAAAGGAACAAATATGTTTAAAACTCAGGTAATAAGATTATGATTTGTTCAATCTTTTCAGTTTTCATGTGTTAGTAAAATGATTTTATCAGGAATGATATGGTTAGAATCAATTAATATGAGTTTATAAAACAAAAACAGAAAATCACTAATGTATTATATCTTCTAACATACAGTATTTCTAAAAGTAAAGTGAATTCACAAATATCTAAACAGATTAAATTATATCCTAATTCAGGGGTTGTATCTTTTATATTATTTTTTGTTCCTTGCATTTTTGGCCAATTTTTCACATTCTATACTTATGTAGAAGGACATTGTATTTAAAAAAAAAAAACTCATCTGTTCATTTTTGTTATAGATCGCTTCTATTCTTTTCTGTTAGTATATTCAAATTAGAAGTATTTTCAGTGCTTAAAAGATAGTCAGACATGTGTATAATCTCCTCAAAAATAAAGAATGGAGGAAACATTTTGACAGATAAGAAAGAAGTAGCTGTTTTTCAGTTTTTAATTAGTTTTGCTAGTAGGAGGTACACATTATTTTAAACAAAAAAGAGGAAATCACCATTTTTCCTATACAGTAAAAATAACATTCTAGAATTATAAAAACATTTTGAAAACAATCAAAGCCTTTGCATTACTAATTCTAAGCTGTCTACATAAATAATATATAGAGATTTGAAAAACAACTTAAGTAAGATTTTGTAAATTGATCAGACTAATCATTAAACTGATTTGTGACTATAGACACTATATTAACTGTTGTTTTTAATACATAGGATTATATTCTTGATTTTATCAGGAAAATCCTAAGGTGTAAATGTGCTGTTCAAGTTTGCAACTTTGTTTTCTTCAGCTTCTAGACCAGATTTGCAGTCTTAATTTTTTTGTTTGTTTTTTGATTTACCAATAGAAAGATTTGCACTGCTATGTTTAAAACTTCTTGATTTGGAAATTTGGAAATATAATGAGGGGATAAAGTTTGGCATATTTCTGCTTATGATTTTCTATATCTGCACACAAGAAAAATTCAACAAATGGGCTACCATGTAGACATTTTATTACATTTCAGGCTATATCTATATATCTATATTTATATCTATCTATCTATATATATATCTGAAGAAGATTACAGACACATAGCAATCTCAACTGTGAGACTCTAAAAAAAGGTGTAAACTATGAAAATTTCTGCAACTTCTGAAGTGTACAGTTAAAAGAAGTGAAGACAGAGATGTTGACAACAGAATCAATTGAGGTGGCAGATCTTTGTGGGATGGAGAGAGTGTCAACAGAGAGTCCTTGATGTCTACATGTAGTGAGAAAAGACCGGACTCCCATATCATACTCATTTTTTAAACAGCTTTATCACAGTACCGCCAGTGAACTAAACTTTAACATCAAGGGGCACAGTAGAGTAAAAAATAACACTTTTGTGGATCACAGTGAGTAGTCCAGCAGTGAAGTATTTTTCTTTATAACCCAATAATGCTGGCCTGAATAAGTGTTGAAAATGAATACAAAACACTTACTGAACTCTTGCTAACTGCCAGGCACCATGATGGACACTGAGAACAGCCGATTCCTGCCCTTAAGTTTTTCCCAGTCTGATTAAGGAGCTAATAACAAATAATTACTCCAGCTCATAATAAACACATTGGAAGATGTTTTCATACAAAGTTATGCGGGTATAGAAAAAAGGTGTCTCATCCAGCTGGAAAAAAATAGAATAGTTTTGGGAAGGTTATACATTATTTTGGAAAAAAAAAAAGTAAAGCAAAGAATTTACTATGTAAAGGTGCAAACCATAGAGATGTAAAAAAGCCTGCATGTTCAAGTAAATACAAGTGATTTGCTGTGATGAGGCTCAGGGTACATATGGGAGTACCCACAGAAGATAAAGTAAAAGTAAAAATAAGATACAATAAAATAATTTAAAGTAAAAATAAAATTTAGGACATGGCCAGATTTCAAGGAGCAGGCAGAAATTCTCCTTTGTGGTTTTGAATTTGTTCTCAAATCTCAGGAGATACTGATAAAATTCTAATAGGGAAATGACAATATATGTGCATTTTGGAACGATCATCTGGCCATAGCTTGGAAGACCAGTATATAGAAGAGGATATCTCTGTGAAAAAATTTAGGGAGCGGCTGTATTTGACATTGTGAGTCTTTGGAAAAATTAAGGCAAAGATGATGAACATAAGTTGAAAGCTGGAATTATCATTAACACAAGAATTATATACATTTGTAACTAATTTGAGATAGATATAATTAAAATCATAGATATAACAAATCATTTAAATGGCATTACTAATGTGTGCTAAATGCTTTACCTGGATTGTATTTTTCAATTCTTAAAATATCTATAAGAGCAATATTATTATATCGTAAGTTGAAAATGGGGAAAAGAACCTCAGAGTACTGATTTGAAGGTGGGAGATTGTTTAAGCCCAACAGGCCAAGATTGCAGTGAGCTGTGATTGTGCCACTGACCTTCAGATTGGGCAACAGAGAGAGACCCTGTCTCAAATGTATATATAGTGGCAGGCAGATATCCTCCTGAATAGTTTTGAATTTGTTTTCAAGTTTAGAGAGATACTGATGAAATTCTAATAGGGAAATGACAATAGATGTGTATTTGGGAAGGATATATATATATAAATATTTATGTGCTAAGTTATGTGTTATATATTATATAGTTATATATTATATATGTTATATATTATATATGTAATATATCTGTTATGATATCAAGTATATGTTTACTATTAGTATAGATTACTCTATCAGAATAACTGTATGGAGAAAGTTCAAAACCCTGAGTAAAATCAAAATAAGGCAATGTCTCTAAGAAGCATGAGCTATTCTCTATGACAGGCAATCTTTATTGAGACACTAGAAGACAGAGATTCATCATGTACATAACACATTTGGAGTAAAATTTAGAAAATGGAATGGAGTTAAAAGCTTATTGGAGTATTTAATGAAATTTTCCATTGTTGACTTTGTATACATGAAGGGTAAAGTCAGTGTCAACTTGGAGGTTTGAAAGATGTGCACATATCATGTTGTATGACATAGTTTTCACTGAAAATTGATTTTGATACTCAGCCCTGTTACACAATCTGATTTTATTTGATTCAGATTTTTTTAAATATACAGTTATCCCTCTGTATCCATGAGGAATTGGTTCCAGAACTACTATTGGATACCAAAACCTGTGGATGATCAAGTCCCTTATATAAAAAGGCATGATATTAACATTAGTATATAACCTACCTACATTCTCCAGAATACTTTAAATCATCTCTAGATTGGGAATAATACCAAATAAAATGGAAATTATTTGTAAATAGTTGTTACACTGTATTGTTTAGGAAAAAAAAATGACAAGAGAAAAAGTCTGTACAGTTTTCGGTATAGATACTTTTCCCCCCTAAATATTTTCAATATGCTGTGGTTGAATCCACAGGTGGAACTCATGTAAGAAGAGGACCAACCACATTCAGTAGAAAATCGCAAGTTATTTGCTTGAAATAAGAGCTATATTTTTAAGTAGCATCTCTTGATAAGATATAGAAGTGAAACAAATTTGAGTGTTTAAAAATTCACATTTTTCACATTAGGGAAATGATCCATTGGTTATTCTAACGTTGAGAACTCTGAATTTTAAAAAATGGATTTATTTTTGTGGCTGATAAACATGTTCCCGGGCATAACCCAGACAATGCTAATTAATAATATAAAGCTACAAAAGAGATTTCAGCAATTATTTTGTTGATACTAGTATCAAATATTGTGTTTTAAAATGGCAGCATCATCATCAAAGTTTTCAGATATTTTTGATATTGAACAAAAATTATTTAACAAAGTAATTTTTATGATTAAAAAATAAACATGAAAATTCTTTACCTATTTTGCTCTGCTTTCTACACCTCTACAATTTTCCCATGTTGGTGCTATCAAAATAGTTGATAAGCATGAATGAATAAGTTTAGAATCTTAAAACAATGCAGTATTTATGCTTGAAATAATATACTCAACATTTTTACAGAGTGAAATGAAATTACATAGTCTAATCACAAACACTGCTTTTGTAATGGTAATTTTCTTACAGAACAACTGCTATCTAATAGCAAGGTAGTTTTTTTCCATTGTATTGCTTCAGGATTAATTAAAAATCTTGTTCTAGTGCATTACAAATGGCAATCAAACATACCACTGAAGATTGGTTGCACTGGTGATTATAATTATGATTATTATTCTGTGGCTTTCTTGTGGTTATAATTATATAATTTACCTTTATTTTCATGAAACCCTTCTAAATCCCACCAAAACCAAAAAGCTCAAATATATAATACCCATATCAATAAGATTGGAATGTGTGCCTTATGAAGATTCTTTATTTTTTTTTTTCAGAGTTTCATTCTGTGGCCTAGGCTGGAGTGTAGTAGTGCAATGGTGTACTCAGCTCACTGCAACCTCCATCTTTGGGTTCAAGCAATTCTTGTGCTTCAGCCTCCCAAGTAGCTGGGATTAGAGTCATGTGCCACCATGTCCGACTAATTTTTGTATTTAGTAAAGATGGGGTTTCACCATGTTGGCCAAGCTGGTCTCAAACCCCTGACCTCTCGTGATCCATCGCTTTGGCCTCCCAAAGTGCTGGAATTACATGCATGAGCCACCATGCCTGGTCAAGAGGACTCTTATTAGCAAGTAAATTATTTCACCAGTCAATGTTGTTGAAAAACTTTATAACCATTTTATCTAAAATACTCAAATATGATTTGCTAAAAGCAACAGTATTTTTGGCATGTACATTTATTATAAAATCCTCCATGATATGAAACCAGATTTTTTAGTTTTCTTTACACATTCATGTCCTAAATATTTTTGCTTTAGATATGGAAACTCTTTTTCATTTTCCGATACTTTTTCATAATATACAGTTACATTTTATTGCAGCGGAGTCTATCTTCTTATAAATTTCTTCCCATTCTATTATTAAGTTCCTTTTCTTCTTCTCTCCATGATGTTATTCCCCAGATTGTAAGTTTTGATTCCATGCTCATTTTAGTCTATGTATTTTGTAGATGATTTCAATCTACACAAGTGGGTCTAACTACTGAGTATGCTGATGTCTCCTGAATAGATCTTTCTAATTGACCTGAGTTCTCAATCTTTGAGCTCTAAAACTTTATATACAAATGCCTTCTAGACATTTTTACACAGAAAACACTCTGTGATCGCAAAATTAACATGTTTGTATTGAACTCATCAGTTTTTCCCCAAAGCACCATTTTCTGCTTCTTATGATGTTCCGTTATCCATGGATTCCACTTAGGGTTCATACTCCCCCTTGCTCCTAAGATCTAATCAGCTAAGTCTTACAGATTCTATCTCATGGGGATCTGTTAAAATCCGCCCCTTCTCTTTATCACTACTCTATGGCTTTTGTTTAAGCTACTCTCTTTCCTGGGTTATAAAAATCACTGGACACCTTATCTGTCGTCTATTAGAATTCTATTAGATGCTGCCTGTCCCTCTCCTTATGCTCCCTTCAGAATGTATCTTGAGAGAAAGTCTTGGGTACAGGGAGTTCACTTGGTGACATTATTCCAGGTGAAATAAAACAGGGAAAGAGCAAAAGCCAAGAAAATGGTGAATGGTCTAGCTTGTCACCAACATGGAATCCTCTGAGGGCCTTAGAATTATCTGCTTGGGAGATATAAAAGGAGATCATTTGTTTCATGGTTCTTATCCTCTTTTGTCAAATGCTAACCCAAGAGTGTGTACTCTCCAGCCCTACCAGGTTTATGCATGTATGAATACTGAGTGCTTTGGGAGGTATCCAAAGGCATGGCCTATGAAAAAACCCAAGATACAAAACAAGTGATATGTGCCACATTTTCTTAATCCAGTCTGTCACTGATGGCACATGTACGCTAGAACTTAAAGTATAATAATAATTAAAAAAAATTTAAAAAAAAGAAAGCAAGTGATGCAGTGAACAAATGGAGGTAAGGTTATTGTTAATAGTAACAGGTTACATTTGGTCAAAGCTGTTTGCTGCAGCAACAGCAGGAGATGAGCTTAGAGTCAGGCATAAGCAGTGTCTCATGAATGCTCTTTTTATGATACAAATTTGATTATATAATGTGATGCATAAGGATCTGCATAGCTTCCCTTAACTTTTACAATAAAGAGTAAGCTCTTTTGCATAGTACCTAAGAATTCTCTAGGAATCTGTATCTGGCACTGAAAGTCTGAGTCAAATTTCTTCTTCTGTGATCCTGTGTCTCCTAGAGTATACAAAGCAGGTACATACAAGAGGTTTTCCTTATTCAAGAAAGCTTAGTAAAGGAAAAAGACGCTCAAAATAAATCCATTTAAAACCAGAATCAAAATATCATAGGAAATGGTAGTTGTGGTGATGCTGGTGGTGATGCAATAGGCTGGGGAACAGTAGTAGAAAATTTACATATTAATAAAATGAAAAAGAACAATGTAGATTATTTTCTTTTAAATTTTCATGAGTCTTAGGACTCATGATATAGTACAACCGTACTTGGAGTTTTAAACCGTACTTGGAGTTTTAAAATAAACACATTTTTAAAACATTGCTTTTTGCATATAATGTTTCTGACAGCATTTCATAATAGTGTGAAATTATATACTTTATTAGAGTTTTAGTTTTTCAAAAGAATCCATGTTATTTTTATTTAAAAATATATAGTTTGCCTCAACTTCCCCTGAAAGCTACTATAAATCATGATTTTCCACACATTTTTGAAACATATACAATATTATATTTATCAATATTTTCTTCTTTAATTGTTAATTGCTCAACCTTGTGCAGTCTTCATTTGGCAGTGGTTTTATATGTGCCTGCAATAGTAGATGAACATAATTCTATTGACAAAATGAAGGTGTGATTCTTGCAAGATGTGCACTTTCACTTTTTAGCTAATTTGCATTGTATTTGCACTGCATTGACGAATGTTTACAGAAGACTACAGTAAGCGAACAGAGTTATCAATAAAGAACTTGAGGAAAAGAACAGAGACATTAGGTAATGTTAAGTGGCTGGCAAGGGAAAGACTTGGAGGTATTTCACTAGAGAATAATTTTACAAACCGTCAGTTCCTTAGTGATTATTTCCATGCTATAGAAAATTTTCTGTATATACTCAACCTCATATAACTGTGAGGATTCAGAGAAGGAATGGATAATGAGAATACACTGCATATTTACTCTTTATTCTTTTATTATTCTTATAGGAACCCTCATGTTCTATTAAAATTGCTACTGTACTCCTGTGTCTCCAATTAGACTATAATTTCTGTAAGGTTTTCTGACTTTTAATAACTATAAAGCAATGGCAATAATAGACAATAATTGATTATATAATTTACTCTTAGACAGTAGTTTTATAAGACCTTTATTAGAATTATCTCTTTGACTTTTCATAACAACCCTAGAGGACACTGTGCCTTTGAGGTACTGTTGTGATTCAACTTTACATATCAGCAAACTAAAGCAAAGAAGATTAATTCATTTCCTCAAGTGTACACCAAATAAGTGGTGAAGCTGGGATTCAAATCCACGTTGAGCATAAAGTGCTTATATTTCCTACAAAAAGGCAATAGAATAAGATCCAGAGTTTGATTAGATGAACCACCTCCTTTTCCTTTTTCAGAAATTGTTGTAGGTGATGTTGTGTTCTTTTGTTTGTTTGTTTGTTTTGGAAATACATCAAGAGGCATAAAATGTCTGGCTGTTTCTCTCTTACTGCTGTTAAGTTTGACCAGGTGTTTGAATACAGTCAGTTTGATAGTTTTCTTTTAATCATTCACCTAATGATTTGTGAAGCTTAAATCAGATCCGTTATTGGTCATTGCAAAATAATGAATTTCTGATGATCATTCCATCCACATTTATTAAATAAATTTTTATAGAGAAAAAATTCACACATAAACTATAGAAATAATTGGACAAATAATAAATTATTTTCATTGCTTTGTGGGCTTTGTCTTTTTATGTATACTACTGTTTTCATCTTTCTTGATCTAACTCCTGCACATAGAAGAAAACCTTGAGATCAAACATTACCTCTTCATGGAAGTTTACCCTGACTGCTTACTTCAGCTCCATTTAATGTTCTTCTGTGTTCTGTTATAGCCCTACCCTCTGTCTATGATATAAAAATAACCTCTGAAGGATACATTTTCTCTCTGCCTTCCTCACTAAAAGACATACACCTTGAAGACAGGAATAGTTTATCATATGCTTTTCTTTTTCCAGATCTTAGTTACTCTGTTTTCTGAATATTGGATGAACAAAAGGTTGAATAAATTAATGACATTGGAAGATAAAAATGAGACCATGCATTGTGAGTTCTACCACTTCTTTACACCACATTTTTTCAAGTACTGAGTGAAAGAATAATAAATACATAAATACACAATTATATAATCTGAGGAAATACCTGCAGTTCTGTTCTTTTGAGAAGACATGGAAGTAGAAATGATTTGCTCATATAAATGAACATGTTATTAAAACATTCCAGCAATGAAAGACATTTACCTCACTATGGTTATGTCAGTTCTCTCTAATGCTATGAGAATGTAAAATAAAATTTTCTACTTACAATAGCACTTGCCTAAATAATGTAAAAATGAATACTGTAGTTTGTCACACATGGATCTAATCAAACAAAACCAATAAAAGGCTCTGAACTCTGAGTTAGCTTAGAATACCATATTGTTACTGGACATGTCTTGAGGAATTTTCCTGATTAATACATAATGGGATTTGTTTTAATCTACTGAATATAGACCTATGTGCCCACTTTGTCCTATCTGAACACTAGCTTCCAATTGTTAATTGGCATTATCACTTTGACAACTATGTCACTTTCTAGTTCTTAAAAAATTCTGCCTTTTCCCATTAATGAGCTATTCAATAAATTGCTTCACTAGAGATAATAAGTGGCTTTGTAGTTTTCCTTGTGCTTTCTTTTTATTTGGAGGGATTAGAAATATGATAAAAGCTTTAGACTGTGACCTACTTACTAGATATGAGCCACGTTCCTACTATATCCACATTCTTACCTATACCTCTCAGTGTGTGTGTGTGTGTGTGTGTGTGTGTGTGTATTTAAGATTGTATGTAGTAAATAAGGTCATTATTATTATTTTTTGTACTAACGCGTGTCATTAAGGATGTGAGTTACCCTTTGGGCAGCTTTTATTTTGTTTCTGTGTAAGTTCAACTACAGACCCATTGCAGTGGATTGTCACTAAATTCAAAGTATTTTGTCTAATTTCTGAGGCATGGGTAAAATATAAAATAGGGTTTATGATCCCACAGTTTGAGGCCGAACTGAATAGGTTTGAATTCCAGTTCTGCCACCTTATAGGTAAGTGGACAAGTTATTTAACTTCTTAATATTTCTGTTACCTGATATGTCTACTGTAACACTTAAACAGGTTAATCAATATTAAGCACTTATAATCATGTCTGACATACAGTAAGCACTTAACAAAAGGGTTAACTATTGCTATCAATCATCCTGTTCATGTTTCTTGATATATTCACCTATGCTATCACATTGCCCATTGGGTGAGATAGTTTCTCTTCATGAACAATTACAGTTTAAGAGCAATGAGA
The DNA here is from genome assembly GCF_043159975.1 of Macaca nemestrina. Lineage (NCBI taxonomy): Eukaryota > Metazoa > Chordata > Mammalia > Primates > Cercopithecidae > Macaca > Macaca nemestrina. The sequence goes on along the minus strand of NC_092127.1, from coordinate 123,105,014 downwards.
AAGGAAATAGATCACAGTATTTGCTGTATCTTTATGCACGCAATAAAGTATGCAATTCTTAAGCAAGCAAAATATATTAGAAGAAGCAAAAAATAAATAAATTCACCTGAGGAAAACTGCAATTATTCAAAGTTAGAATAACCTCAAAGCGATGATGGAAATATGATGTTTCTTTCAAGACTGCATTTCTAAAGTGCATCTAAGGAATATCTCGTACACAATTTTCATTGCTGGCTATTGTTACTAGGTGACTGATAGGAGTGTTAGGTTGTGATGTAATATATGATATAATTTAGTTTAAAAAATGACTCTTTGAAGCATGGAAAATCCACACCCAAAATATGCCACACTCTGGTCACTAACATTATATAAGGAAATACAACGTTAGAGTTATACAGTTTTAGAGATAAAATATAAAGTAATGAATTAACTTGTAGTTTTTGTAAACTCCCTAATATAAAACAAGGCCAATAACTAAAATAAATGCAAATAGTTCTTTTTTTTCTCATGTTTTTGTGACCTTAAAATTTCTTTTATAGCTTCTGTTTTAGAACAAAAGTCACAAAATTTCATTGTTAATATAAAATTAAACAACTTTTGAAAAATTCACTACTTCCTAGGAAGACTGCCCTAAAAAGGAACACTGGAAATGCGCTTATTCCCCTGCTTTCTTGTTTTCAAAACTTCAGGTGTCTCTTCGATATTTAGAAGTAAACTATCCTGTCTGGAATCCCCTTTCTGGTTTGGGTTAACCATTTTTCCAAACTGATCTCTCTCATTTGTATGCTTTTCTAATGGAGAAAATCTATAGCAGTCCAGCTGTTTCTAATTTAGTAACTCTGGATGTCTTTGGGAAATGACAGCTTTACTCTTTTGTTTAAATGGAGGTAGAATGTTTAACTACATAATAACTACAGGTTAAAGAAAATTTTCCCAGTCCACATTATATAAATAAGAAAAACAAACATGTGTTTTCACAGTCAGCTAGAGGGAGAGGAAAGCTTTGCAATTTAAAACTTCATGTCTATTCTTTGAAAGAAGAGAATAGGCCTTACGATTCGCTTTCTCCAGTGAAAACACGTACAGATCTTTTTCTTCTCTGTCAACGATTCTTGTATAGTTTTATTAATATTGGCATTTGTAAATAATACTAAATATCAAATGCTAAAATAGAGTGCCTCAAAGGTATATGATTCTTCTTTCATTTCAAAAAATATTGTAGTACCATTAAATTAAATGCAGTTAAGTTTTACTCAAGGAATTAAAATGAACTTTTGATATTTATTCACAAAATTATCCTTAGGGCTATAGAACCAGCATATGCTTTATAGAAAGATTCAATCTGTGGATCCAGTTAAATATAACATATACTACCAATTTCAAAGTTTTACTTCCAACTAGAAATTGAAATAATACTCATTTACAGCTTCTGTGCTTCCTGTTTTCCTTGCACTTCTCTCTTTTAGCCACATTGCTGGTACCCACATATATGTCGCACAGATGAGATTCTAAGCTATCATAAATCTTCCTCCTTATCCTTCACAACTGGCTGGAATATTTAACCTAAAAATGTTTTTTTCAGTAGTGTTGTAGGAGAAAGTTTGGTGGGTGGTGTTGCCTCTAGTAAATAGTTCTCACCTGAGCCAAATAGCCATTTTTTTTTTATTAAAGTATTCTCTTCTCTAAAAGCAGGACTATAATAATTATTTTATATGTGTTTAATCATCACCTATTTTATATCATTAATTTTTCTTTTAATGTTTTCACATTCTTCAATATGAGCTAAGAAAATTGGCTTTTCTTTACCGTAACATCTGTTTTTCTCTGATTCTCTAACTCATCTGCCCACCAGGAAGCTAAAAAAGGCACAGCAAATGGTTGAGTTAATGGTAAATATTGTGTGTTATTTCTGATCTCTTTTCATTAATATAATCTTTTCATGCATTCGATTATACATATTTTTTGTTTTTTATCTTATCCACAGAATTTTGAGCAGCCTAAAAATTATTATCCTACACACCCCATATGTGCCTACTAAATATATGTGTACATACATGTAGAATATCTGTATTCACATATATACACACATGGATATATGTACACATATGTATATATATGTGTGTGTATATATATATGATTTTTCTTTCTAAGGTTTAAATTTTAATGGTCTGGAAATGCTACTTTACAAAATACTTTTGAATATCTTATTATTAAAAATTATATACAGTTCTATTAAGAAAAAAAGCAGTTTCTTTAAGAGATTTAAACTGGCATGTCAAAGAAAGTGTCTAGGGTAACAGCCAAGGATGCAGAGATGAGCGGGAGAAAGCCAGGCAGAAAATTGAGGGAAAATAAATATTTCAGGCAGAGAATCAATAGGAAGTTGTGAAAGAACGTAGAAAATATAGAAAATAATAGAAGTTTAGATTGACAGGAATATATAAAGAAAGGGCGAGGGACAGCTGGTTTTGTTCCCTCCTATCAAATACTGCTGGCTAGATTTGAAATAAGTCAAATTCTGTGCAATACCTGGCTCATGAAGTCAAACTTTGGCCTTTGGAATGCCAAAGACTTAAAATTCTGCCTACAAGATAGAAGGACAAACAATAGAAAAAAGTTTCAAATATATAAGAACAGATCTTATATATAATTTAATTAACCAATTCTATAATCTTTCAAATTCTACAACATATCTGTGAAGTTATGCAGTGATTCTGTAATGTATTTGAAAATCACACATAGGAAGAAATTAAAGAAAAAAAAAAAACGTGTTTCTCTATACTCACAAAACTTCTGACACCAAATGTATGTCGTATTTTTCCATAGCAGCCAATCCTCTAGCTGTCTGGACACCAAATGAGTGCTCTGCAATTTACTCCGGACACTGACTACCTGGAGTTAGTGTAGACCCCATAGGTTAAGGACTCCAGCATATTAGACTGCCACCCTACACTTCAGAAAACAATCACAAATCCTGGGTTGTCATCTGTACTTCTGACCAACCAGCCATAAATCAAGGGTCCCCACCACTCCCTAGACAGGTTTGACAGTTTGCTAATAATGGCTCACAAAACTCTGGGAAACACTTACTTATATTTATCAGTTTATTATAAAAGATATTATCAAGGCTATAGATCAACAGCCAGATGAGGAGGTTTACAGGGCAACATCCAAAAAATCCTGCACAGAAGCTTCTGTCCTCTTAAAGTTGTGCATGTGGAAGTGTTCACCTATTCAGAGGTAAAATTCAGAGGAAGCTCCCTCACTCCTGAATTTTAGAGATTTTTTGTGGAGGCTTCATCATGTAGTCACAATTGATTATTCACTCTATTTGCAGTCCTTCTGTCCTCCCTGGAGGATGGGAAGTGGGACTTAAATTATATGCTTCTAATCACAGATTGGTGTTTCTTGTGATCAGCTGCCATCCTGAAACCATCCAAGAGTTAATGCATTAGAGCAAAAGATGCTCCTATTGCCAAGGAAATTCAAAGGAATTTAGGATCTCTGTGTACAATGCTACTATTGAAACACGAAAAGTTCCCTTATCCCCCTGGCAGGGCATGCAATGTGGGGTGTGACTCACTTCTTAGGTGACCCACTGCTCATACTCCTAGGGAGAGCACGCAGACGGGCAGGTCGTGGGGAGCACCAACCCCATGGCCACATCAAGCATTGAGTGTTTACAACTCCTGGAGCCCCAGCGGGTGTGTGTTACAGTGTGCTCTTTCAATTTCGCCATCTGCATTCAGTTTGTGTTAATCAGTTCAATTAGATCCTATGCTTTATCACAAGGAAAGAAAGCTTTCTGTATCCCAGGGTTCTTGACTTGGTATAATGGAAAAATTTGTTCACAAGTGGTCCTGGAGAATGAGTGAGGAGGTTTTACTGAATGGTGGAAACTCTCCAAGATGGATGGGGAGCCAGAAGAGGGATGGTGTGGAAAGATGGTCTTCCCCTGCAATCGGGCTGCTCAGATCATCCAGGCAAAATTCTGTGTCCTCCCATAATAGATAGCCTGTTGGCATTTGCTTGTGTCTGCTGCTGTGTTGTTCTGCAGGCATGCTCCTCTTGATGTCCAGCTGCTTCTATCTTCTTCTGCTGGTGTTTTCTTCTCAGCGTCTAGCTGCTTCTGTGCCTGCCCACTAGGATCTCAGGGTTTTTATAGGCACAAGATGGGGGCATGGGGTGCTAGGGTGGTCTTGGATAATGCAACATTTCGGCACAAAAACAGAAATGCCTATCCTCACTTAGGTCCGTGGCCACAGGCCCTGGGGTGGAGACCTAGCCAGGGACCCGCCTTTCTTTACCTAGTACTTCCCTCTCCCCACCTCCCATATTACTATCAACCCCATTACCCAGAAAATTACAGGAGTTCAGGAGCTTTATGTCAGGAACATATGGCAGAGACCAAATCTCTATTTCTTGTTATGTCACAGAAATAAAACATTGTTAAATAAAGGTAATCCCCATGGATGTAGACAATAAGACATTCTGTAAAGTCATTAACCCATCTCAAAAAGGAAAATAAAATTTTTTAAATAAGTTGAAGTTTCACTCTTAATAAAATGAGATGACTTTTATAGACTTTTAAAATAGACTTTTCATAGATTTTTGTGAAGCAATTGCATGATAGTTTTTTCATTAAACATTTTAAAAAATATGAGAACTGCAGTATTTTATTCTGGTTGACTAACCTCCTCCACTTGTATTTTGGCTGCCTGGTTAATGATGCAAACATGAAGGGGCGATAGACAGCTGTGTTGGGAGGACATGAAATTATGACTCAGTAGACCAGTTTTCTTATTCACCTTCTGCAAGATAAAAATACTACCTGTGATAACTTCAAGAATTAAACCAGGTAAATGTGTGAATTAATTTCAATAATATATAATATAGAAATCATGTAGGCTAATTCTAGTGAATGCCATTAGAAGAAAGAGGTATAACCATAATTCACAAAAGTGATCACTACCCTAAAAGATGGAATTGGCATGTAAATGTACTAAGTGATGAGTTCTTCCATATTTTGTACAATACAATTACTGGTTTTGTAATGCCATAATCAGTCAAGTGTGAAGATATTGTCTTAGAAAATGTTGATTTATTTTTAGAGTTTAAGGAGGCTGGCAGGCACAGAAGAACTTCCTCAATTAAAGTGTGAAGTTGACATGCAAAATACCTCAGTGTTCTCTTAAGAGATCCAAATTCACATATGGAAGGACTTCCTGGATGCTTCAGCTCCTGGCAATTATGAATAAATCTTTTATTCACATTGATGTGCAGACTTTCACATGTACATACATTTTCAAATGGTTGGATAAATATCTAGAACAATTACTTGATGTGGTAAGGCATAGTCTTTGCAAGAAACTGTAACCATGTCTTTCAATGTGACTTTATTTTATGGAATTACCACCACCAACGAATAAGTATTGCTCTGCTAACTCTGTATGATCACCAGCAATTACTATTATGAATTTGTTAGATTTTAGTCCTTCTACTGGTATGTCACATTTTAACATTTTCAATTATCTAATTATAATAATGTTGAGCATCTTTCTATATACTTATTTTCCATCTGTATATCTACTTTGGTGAAATGTCTATTCAGATCTTTCATCCATTTTTACAGTGTGTTGTTTTTGTATTGAGTTTTAAGCTTTCTTTGTATATTGCATATACAGGTATAAAATCTGCATCTGTCACATTATATCTCTCATTCTATGTTTTGTTTTTTGATTATCTGAACAGTATATTTCACACTTTAACAAAGCACAACTTTTCATGTTTTCTTCTTGTTTTTGGATGGTGCTTTGGTATTATATCTAAAAGTTCATTGCCAAACTAAGTCACATATATAGGAACAACGATAAGAATTTTAGCAGATTTCTCATCAGAAACCATGCAAGCAAGAAGAAAGTAAAGTGAAATATTCAGTGCTGGGAAAAAGAAAAAACTATTGACCTGGCACCTTGTACTTTATTTCTTTATAAGTTACATACCCCTCGCCATTATTTTTCAAGAGGGAAATTAAATATATGCTTCAGGTCCTCACCATCTATTGTAAATCATCTTATTTATAAATATATATTTAAGATACAACTGTTTCCCTTCCTTTCAAAGACTATGTTTAAATAGCCTTACCACATCAAGTAATTGTTCTAGATATTTATCCAACCATTTAAAAATGCATATATATGTGAATATCTGCACATGAATGTGAATATCAGCTACATTCATAATTGTTAAAAGCCAGAAGCATTCAAGAAGTCATTCAATAAGTGAATATATAGTCAGTGCTTTATGTATACAATGGAATCACTGATAGAAATAAATGAGCTAGTAACCCACAAGGAAACAGAGATGTATCTTAAATGTGTATTTATAAATAAAAGAAGCAAGTCTGAATGGCTACATGCTGTTTTATTATATTTATATGACACTCTGGGAATGGCAAAACTGATCAGTGGTTGCTGGTGAAGAGAGGGAAGGTTTGAATATCTGACACACAGAGACTTCTGTTAAGGTGGTAAAATTATTCTGTATGATACTGTAATTATCAATATGTGACACTACGTATTTACCAAAACCTATAGAATTTTATATCATAAACAGAAAATGTATGGAAAATTTTTAAAAATGAACTATAATAGAATTTTGGAGAATCCCAGTTTGGAATGATGAAGGTGACAAAACAGTCTAATTGTATTTTAAATATCTGGAAACAGTCACATTGAAGAGGATAGGGGAAAGTTACTGACCTGGGTAACTTTAGAACTGAGTAAAGTTTTGTCTTCAGATGATAAAGTTGTTTCCGATGTTGTATTCATTCTGTTACTTCTGTTTTGGTGTTCTGGAATTGAACAATTAATAAATGGATGGCAGATGATGGGAATTAGGTTTCTTACTGATAGAGTGGAAATTAACAGATAAAAAATAGAAAATGCTAGAATGATCCATGTGGTAATAAAATAAAGTTGAAGATACAAGTAGAAATTTTGATTCAGCTTAATATAAATTTAGATGATTATGAGAGGTGACCACGTGCTAGCAGCCCTGGCTTGCTCTTGGGGCCTCCTCGGCCTCAGCCTCCACTCTGGCCATGCTTGAGGAGCTCTTCAGCCTGCTGTTGCTCTGGGGGAGCCCCTCTCTGGGCTGGCCGGGGTTGGAGCCGACTCCCTCTGCTTGCCCGAGGGGTGGAGAAAGGGATGCAGGTGGGAACGGGGGTTGTGTGGGGTGCACGTGGGCCAGCAAGAGCTCCAGCTGGGCGCGGGATTGGTGGACTCTGCACTCAGAGTGGCTGGCCAGTGCTGCTGGCCCTGGGTAGTGAGGGGCTTAGCACTCAAGCCAGCAGCTGCGGAGGGCACCCAGGTCCCCCAGCACTGCTGGCCCACCTGCACCTTGCTCAAATTCTGGTTGAGCCTCAGCCGCCTACCCCTGGGGCAGGGCTCAGGACCTTCAGTCAGCCAGGCCCCCCTGGCCCCCAGTGTGGGCAGCCTGAGCCTCCCCAATGGGGTGCTGACCCCTACTGCGCAGCACCCAGTCCCATTGACTGCCCAATGGCTGAGGAGTGTGGGCAGGGTACAGGACTGGCAGGCAGCTCCACCTGTGGCATGGATCCACTAGGTGAAGTCAGCCAGGCTCCCGAGTTGGGTAAGGACTTGGAGAACTTTTACCTCTAGCTGGAGCATTGTGTATGCACCAATCAGCTCTCTGTATCTAGCTCGGGGTTTGTGGATGTACCAATCAGCTCTCTGTATCTAGCTAATCTGGTGGTGACTTGGAGAACTTTTATGTCTAGCTAAAGGATTGTAAATGCACCAATCAACACTCTGTGTCTAGCTCAGGTTTGTGGATGCCCCAATCAGCACTCTATGTACCTAATTTGGTGGGGACTTAGATAACTTCTATGTCTAGCTGGAGAATTGTAAATGCACCAATCAGCACTTTGTGTCTAGCTCAGGGTTTGTAAATGCACCAATCAGCACTCTATGTCTAGCTCAGGGATTATAAACACACCAATCAGCACTCTATGTCTAGCTCAGGGATTATAAACACACCAATCAGCACCACCCTGTCAATATGGACCAATCAGCTCTCTGTAAAACGGACTAATCAGCTCTCTGTAAAATGGACCAATCAGCAGAATGTGGGTGGGGCCAGATAAGGGAACAAAAGCAGGCTGTCAGAGCCAGCAGCAGTAAACCGGCTAGGGTCCCCTTCCACGCTGTGGAAGTTTTATTCTTTGGCTCTTTGCAGTACATCTGCCTGCTGTTCACTCTTTGGGTCCCTACTGCCTTTATGAGCTATAAGACTCACTGTGAAGGTCTGCGGCTTCACTCCTGAAGCCAGCGAGACCACGAACCCACTGGAAGGAATGAACAATTCCAGACATGCAGCATTTATGAACTGTAACACTCACCATGAAGTTCTGCAGCTTCACTCCTGAAGTCAGCAAGACCACGAACCCACCAGAAAGGAGAAACTCCAGACACGTCCAAACATCAGAAGGAACAAACTCCGGATACATCATCTTTAAGAACTGTAACACTCACCTCGAGGGTCCGCGGCTCCATTTTTGAAGTCAGCGAGACCAAGAATCAACCAATTCCGGACACCATTAGATGTAAAAATATTTATAGCTATGTGTACATGCCTGGTAAATGTAACACATTCATTATCTTACTCTATGAGCCGAGTTCCTGGAAGCAACAATCCTCAAGCAATAAATACACGTGGAACCCCGAGGTTGGTTTCTAATAACGCTTTCCAATAAAAAGAACTCTGTGGAGAAATGGCTAATTTTAGGATAAGAGCAGGAAATATACAAAATGAGCTTGGAGTGTCTTAATGCCATGAAGGAAAATAGTATTCTAAAAACAAAAACAAAATCTCTGTCTGTAAGGGTGTGTGAAAGGGACACAGAAGCCAACTGAAAGAGCTTCCAATGTCCAAATTTGGAAAAATTTAAGAAAAAAATAAAGTAGGACTGACTTATAACTTGAAGCAGAAAATAAATATCCATGAATTTATACTGATATAAGTGATTGAATAGTAACTAAATGGTATGAAAGAAACGTGCAAAAGTATTTTAAGTAATTTATGTAGATCCCTCATGTTGGATGATATTTAATGAGGTCACTATCAAGTTTTACTTTTTGTTTTTTCTTTTTTTGAGACGGAGTCCGGAGCTGTCACCCAGGCTGGAGTGCAGTGGCCGGATCTCAGCTCACTGCAAGCTCCGCCTCCAGGGTTTATGCCATTCTCCTGCCTCAGCTTCCCGAGTAGCTGGGACTACAGGCATCCGCCACCTCGCCCTGCTAGTTTTTTGTATTTTTTAGCAGAGACGGGGTTTCACCGTGTTAGCCAGGATGGTCTTGATCTCCTGACCTCGTGATCCTCCCGTCTCGGCCTCCCAAAGTGCTGGGATTACAGGCTTGAGCCACCGCGCGGGGCCCAAGTTTTACTATTGGTGACCAGAGAACAGTGTGGCCATTGGATGCAGAAACATACTTAAGTGAGAAGGTTCTTAAGGGCTGCCACGGAAAGATAAGTTTCAATCTCTGACTTAACAGGGGAGTCTTCTACACATTACTGAAAGCTTTTAGTTTTTAACTCCCCAGAGACCAATCATGATATGAGAGGCAGAATGTTCCACAATTCGGAAACAGAGCTTTTTCCAGTGTTTTGTTGGTAAATGCTACAAAACTGGATCCTCGATGGGATAAAAAATTGCATAAATTATTATGAATGGTACTGCTATCAGAAAAGTGAAATAACACAATTTATAAAAAAATACTAAAGTATACTATAAGACACATTTTATTGTAAATTCTATCTAGTGAATGGCTACACAGAGAAAAGTATCATAGAATGCTTTTGTTGATTTTTACCATAGTCTATCCATAACCAATGTTAACCCGTGGTTACATTTGATGAATGAATGTATTTCTGATATGAAGGTTGGTTGATAGTTTTTCTTGTATTATTAATAAATACGAAAAAAGTGAAACCATGGAGGCATATGTTGGAATATTCCTCTTTTATCTTTAAGATGAGTGAATGCCAATTTGGACAATTGTTTTTGAATACTGAAAGGATATTAATTTTTTGTGACTCATCATAAAATAATAGCTACTTATAAAACACACTTAAAAATTAATTTCTGGGATACATATGCACAATGTGTAGGTTTGTTACAGACGTGTACATGTGCCATAGTGGTTTGCTGCACCTATCAACCCGTCGTCTAGATTTTAAGCTTCACATGTATTTGATATTTTTCTTGATGCTCTCCCTCCCCTTGCTGTCCACCCCCTGATAGACCCCGATGTGTGATGTTACCCTCCCTGTGTCCATGTGTTCTCATTGAATAAACACACTTTTTAAGTTTAGTCTACATTATTAACATTTTCTTTATCATTTCTTAGTCTGAACAATAAATAAGACAATGTCTTATTTTTTTGTTTGTTTATTTGTAGTGTTCGCTTATTTCCATGGTTGAAATACTCCAACCACAGTTAAAGAGACTAATGATATTGAACATCTTTTTGTATGCTTTTTAGCCATTGGTGCCTTTTCTTTGTGGAAATTTCTGTTCAAATCTTTTGTCCTTTTTTAATTAGGTAACTTTTTTTTTTTTTTTTTTTTTTTTTGAGACGGAGTCTCGCTCTGTCACCCAGGCTGGAGTGCAGTGGCACGATCTCGGTTCACTGCAAGCTCTGTCTCCTGGGTTCAAGCCATTCTCCTGCCTCAGCCTCAGGAGTAGCTGGAACTACAGGCGCCCGCAACCACTCCCGGCTAATTTTTTGGATTTTTAGTAGAGACGGGGTTTCACCGTGTTAGCCAGGATGGCCTCGATCTCCTGACCTCGTGATCTGCCTGCCTCGGCCTCCTAAAGTGCTGGGATTACAGGCATGAGCCACCACACGGGACCTGGCTTGGCTTTCTTAATAGTGTTGTGTGGAGCAGAAAATTTTAAACCTTTTATGAAATCCAATTTGTCTATCTGTACTTTCGTTGTTTTTGCTTTTAGTGTCATATCTAAGGATACTTTGCCAAATCCATGGTCATGAAGATTTGCTTTTATATTTTCTTCTAAGACTTTTAACTTTTATAGTTTTATCTCTTACCTTAATGTATTCGATGCATTTTGAGTTAATTTTTGAATATGGTATAAGGTAGGTCGGTGTCACTTCCTTCTTTGCCAAGTGAATATCCAGTAATCCCAGCATCATTTGTTGATGAGATAATTCTTTCTTCATTAACTGGTCTTAGCACTCTTATTTAAAATCAACTGACCTTGATATGGTTAGGCTTTGTGTCCCCACCCGAATCTCATCTTGAATTGTAATCCCCATAATCCCTACTTGTCAAAGGAGAGACTAGGTAGAGGTAATTGAATTATGAGGGCAGTTTCCCACATGCCGTTCACATATAGTGAGTGAGTTCTCACTAGATCCGATGGTTTTATAAGGGAATCTTCCCCCTTTGCTCAGCACTTCTTCCTGCCACCTTGTGAAGAAGGTGCCTTGCTTCCCCTTTGCTTTCTGTCATGATTGTAAGTTACTGAGACCTCCACAGCTATGCTGAACTGTGAGTCAGGTAAAGCGCTTTCCTTTATAAATTATGCGGTCACAGGCGGCAGGTTTTTTATAATATGAAAATGAACTAATGCAACCATGGATATATATATAAATTTATTTCTTAACCGTTAATTCTATCTTATTGGTCTACATGTCTTTCTTTATGCTAATACCACACTGTTTTAAGTATAAGGACTTCTTAGTAAGTTTCAAATTCAGGAAGAATGAATACTCCAACTTTGTTCTTTTTCAAGATTGTTCTGACTATTTAGGGTCCCTTGAAATTTCATATAAATTATACGATTACTTTTATTTTCTATTTCAGAAAAAGGCTATTGGATAGTGATTTGTATTTCTTTTGTAGAACAATTTGGATAGTGCTGCCAATTAACAACAGTATGTGTTTCAATCCATGAGCATGGGCTGACTTTTTATTTATTTGGATCATCTTAAACTTTTCAGCAAAGTTTTTTAGTTTTCAGTGTACAAATGTTTTTTCTCATTGGTTAAATTTATTTCTAAATGTTATTTATTTGTTTATTTATTTACTATTTTAAATGGAAATGTATTCTTAATTTCATTTTTTAATTATTCATTGGTAATTTGCAGTTAAAGAACTGATTTTATATTGATCTCATTTTCTGCAACATTACTGAAATTATCATCTTTATTATTTTTATGTGCAAATTCCTTCAGATTATCTGTTTATTGGATCACGTCATCTAAAAGTAAAGATGATTTTATTTCTTTTCTGGTTTGGATGCTTTTTATATCTTTTTCTGCATAATTGCTCTGACTAGAACATCTAGTAAAACGTTGAATAGAAATGAGGAAAGCAAATATTCTTGTCTCATTCCTAATCTTAGAGGAAAACATTTCGGTTGCTCTTCATTGAATGTAATGTTGGCTGTGAGTTTTTCATAAATACACTTTATTATTTGAGGTAGTTTCCTTGTAGTCCTAATTTGTTGAGTGTTTTTATCATGTAAGAATGTTAGATATCATCAAATTATCTTTCTGTATCAATTAATCATATTTCAATTTATTTTGTTAATGTGCTATATTACGTTGATTGATGTTCATATATTCAACCACACTTGCATTCTTGGAATAAATCCCACTTGGTCATAATGTAGGATTCTCTTAAAATCCTGTTGAATTCAGTTTGCTAAGATTTTGTTGAGTAGTTTTGCGTTTATATTAACAAATAATATTGATCTGTTGTTTACTTGTCCTGGGATGTCTTTTTCTAACTTTATTATCATATTAATCCTGGTCTCAAAGAAGGAGTTAGTAAAAAAAATTAGGAAAACATCTTCTACTTTTGGGAAAATTTAAGATTGACTGCTGTTGTTTTTTAAAAAACATTTGGAACAATTTACCAGTGAAGACATATGATCCTGGGATTTCTTTTGAGGGAGGTTTTGAGTGCTGATTCAATCTTTTTATTTGTTGTATGTCTTCTTAAAATTTTTATTTTTTCGAGTTACTTTTGGAAGTTTGTGTGTTTCTAGAAATTTTAAAAATTTTTTTTAAATTGTTTTCTCTGTTAAAATGCTTAATATGTTATCTACTTTGTTGGTGTTCAATTATTCATAATATACTCATAATCTTTTTCATTTTCTTAGTGTCTGAAGTAATGTCTCCAGTTTCTTTTCTGATTTCAGTAATTTTTATTTTTCTCTTATTGTCTTTGTCTAAAGATTTGTCCATTTTGCTGATTGCTTTAAAAAATCAACCTACATTTTATAATTTTCTTTTTTTCTCTGTTTTATTGATCTCCACTCTAATCTTTATTTTTTATACTGACTTTGAATTTATCTTGCTTTTCCTTTTATGGTTTCTTAAAATATATGATTAGGTTATTAACTTAAAATTTTTCTTTTTTAATATAAGCATTTACAGGTATACATTTCTACATGAGCATTGCATTTGGTGCATTCCAAAAGTTTTGGTAAGTTGTGCTTTTGTTTTCATTTCTTTTATTGTATTTTCTAATCTCCATCATGATTTTTTCTTTGACCTATTAGTTATTTAAGAGTGTGTCCCAAGTGTATCCTAAGCTTGTTGCAAGTGTTATTCCTGACATGGCTACTATTAGTTTTAATACACCTAGTAAAAGCTACTGGGGAAGTAATCCTAGCCCTGGAAATGCCTCAAGTCAGGTGAAACAAAGAAAAGCCTCTGCACTGCTCCCTGAGGGTGGAACTAGGGAGGTGGAGACCCGCAGTCACAATTATTTGAGAATAAGGTCCCTATCACTCCCTCTGGCTCCCCCAATCTATACCATAAGTGTAGTTGTTGATTTGGAGTGTGAACTTGCATTCTAAAATGCAGCCTTTTTTTTTTTCCCACAAATTTTCTTCCTGATTGTTGTCAGTTTATGACTGTATCCCAGAGTTCCTCAAGTATGGATATTGATTTAAAAGAAATAATGGTTTTGCCAGCTCATTATTTCCTTTTGGAGAGGGCTGGAGTAGGTTCACCATTTGCAGTGACGTTATTCCTCAAATGCTACTTGTATGGCCATATCCCACATTGAATCTTATGTCTCAGTTTGCTTATATTTCCTGTTCACTCTTTGTCCTCTCCTTCAGTGAAGGAACTGGAAAGCAGTGAAAAAAATGTGACTTTAGTTGGTTTACAAAGGAACTATTCAAAAGTCAAAGTGCAAACAGTTTGAGAAAGGAAGAAATAGCTAATTGTGTCCTTAGGAATATAACCTAGGCACAGATAAATACACAGGAAAAAGCTAGATGCAAGGATACAGTGAAAGAATGAGATAGAAAGTAAGTTACTTCTAAAGTTATTCAACAGCATGCAATGTAACTTCAGTCTTCTCTTGTAACAAATGGCTATATAAGATAGTTAATTTTTTGAACCAACAAATCACCTTAATTGAGCATACTTTTCATTTTAAAACAAGTTGTGGAGCTTAAGGCTGAAGTTCTCCAGAGAAAATAGCCCTATGATTTATATCAGCACTGCTTGAACTCAAAGCAATTTGTGGGGATGCATATGAATAATGCAGGGTGAGAACAGTGCGGGAGGAAACCATTGAAAGAAAGTAAATGAAGTGTTTTTAAAAATGGAATATATAGAAAACTATTTAATTTGAATTATTCACCAACACTAGTGATATTACAGGAATAACCATAGATCAGTGAATATTTTAATTTTTTAAGATTGGGTCATGCTGTTCCTTTTATATATTTTAAAAAAAAAATCCCAGCTACCAGGAATGGAAAAGAATGAGAAGTACATTACAGCCTGTAAATATGCAGGAATGAGCTGGAGTTCATCTGAAAAGAAGAGTGGCCTGTTAAACTCTGTAAGTCGCATCCATAGCTGTTGACTCAAGATCCACAGAGGCAGAGTTTCTGCCAGTTGAGAGAATATCAAATGTTCAGCAGAAAATGCGTCTTTTAGATATGTTGTAACTATTTTTGACTATAATGATATACTATATGTTTTGGAGGAATTCCAAGTACCTGAGAGGTATACTAATTATTATACATATGAAAAAATAATGTGTGATGTTTATTTTTTATTTACATTATCCTAAACGCTATAATGTCAAGTAGTTAAATATATAATTTTTTCCACAAGAGACAAATGAAAAAATAATAGAGTAGATTATTCAATAATATAGTAATAATTGCTACAATTATAAAAGTATATAAAGCATTGGACATTAACGCCATTAAAATCAAATATAAAATCTTCTCAATTTTTTTTACCAATTAATCCTGTTTAATGTTGCATATTATTTTTAACCTTAGCAGTTCCTTGGTTATATACCTACTATGTGTATTCACTCTGCTTTAGAATCACAGAGTTGAAAATAAATCTTCTCTAGAAAGGTATGAAATCAATAGTCATTTAAAGTTAATAGTATGAGAATTCTAAATGGTCTGGGAAAACAGCCAGCTGACCAATATTAAAGTAAATGGCGAGGTTCAATATTTGTATGGAATGTACCTTACTAGGAATGAAGTATCCATAGCTAAAATCATGTAATTCGAAGAGGTGCTAGGTCCTGTTTTGTAAGTAAGTGTAGAAAGAGCTCCAAATTATCTAGCTTATCTAAATACTTCTGGAAATGCTCAATTATTACTGAGAGGCTATTATTATGTCTTCTAGTTGAAAAAATTCAACTGAAAAAATATGTATATACTTTTAAATAATATCAGAGAGAGGAACATGAGTTTTTATAATGCAAGTTAAATGACAGGGAAATGAAAATCTTTCGACTCATTCAGCTAGATATTTCCTTAATATTCAGGCCAAACCATTATTTGATTTCAGATTCTGTTGAATGCTACTGATCAATGAAAATAAATGAAGTTCTTTACTTCTAATGTACAGGTATGATCTGTTAGAATAATTAATTTGGCTTGGCTACTTTTAGCATCAACTTTGGTTTCAGGCATACCTTGTGATTTACTAATATCTGGTTACAATATTCTATAAGAGTCTCTTCTTAATTTTTATGTTTTAGTATCTCTGTCTATGTAATAGTATTCCCTGCAACTTCTTTAGAAACTATTCGCTTTGTTTAGCTGGACCTGGACATTTGGTTTGTGGTGTGGGATTTAGGGACAATTTATATAGACCAAAAAGACTAATGTACTTCAGAACTTTCCAGAATGCCTTCTAATGATCTAAAAGAGTCTGGGTTGTTCTAGACATAGTTCCAATGACCTTCTCAAATTTCATGGAAAGCTCTTCGATAACTCAGTTCATTTGAAATCTTTTTCAACACTCTGACAACTCCCATTAACATAAATACTGCATATCTTCTTTGTCCAGTGACAGCACTTCAACAGGCTGCCTGAGAGTATGGAGAAAGTTATAGAAAAGTAATATTTTTACTCAATCGGCTTTTATCAGTTTGTCATTAGCTTTAAAGCAAAACTCTGGCAAGTCCATTGGCCTTAGAATAGCAGTTTAGCCTGGCAATTCCTCATCAGTTCTGTTGCAATTATGTTGAAGTGCAAGGAAGCATGTTAAATATAATAATCTGAGAGTATAATTATGAATATTTATCCTACCTAGGCATAAAGTAAGAGATAATAATTTTTAAAATAGGAAATATTATTATTATTATTTTTACTTTAAGTTCTGAGATACATGTGCAGTATGGGCAGGTTTGTTACATAGGTATACATGTGCGATGTTGGATTGTTGCACCTATCAACCTGTCATTTAGATTTTAAGCCCTACATGCATTACGTATTTGTCCTAATGCTCTCACTCCCCTTGCTCTCCAACACCATGAAAGGCCCCAGTGTGTGATGTTCCCCTCTCTGTGTCCATATGTTCTCAATGTTCAACTCCCACTTATGAGTGAGAACATGCTGTGACTGGTTTTCTGTTCCTGTGTTAGTTTGCTGAGAATGATGGCTTTCAGCTGCATCCATGTCCCTACAAAGAACATGAAAAGATTCTTTTTTATGGCTGCATAGTATTCCATGGTGTATATGTGCCACATTTTCTCTATCCAGTCTATCATTGAGGGACATTTGGGTTGCTTCCAAGTCTTTGCTGTTGTAAATAGTACTGCAATATACATGCACGTGCTTGTGTCTTTATACTGTAATGATTTATAATCCTTTGGGTATATATTCAGTAATGGAATTGCTGCATCAAATGGTATTTCTGGTTCCAGATCCTTGAGGAATCGCCACACTGTCTTCCACAATGGTTGAACTAATTTACACTCCCACCAAAGTGTAAAAGTGTTCCTATTTCTCCACATGCTCTCCAACATCTGTTGTTTCCTGACTTTTTAATGATCTCCAATCTAACTGGTATGAGATGGTAGTGTTATTTCTGAGGCCTCTGTTGTCTTCCATTTGTCTATAAATCTGTTTTGGTATCAGTATCATGCTGTTATTTTTATGGTAGCCTTGCAGTACAGTTGGAAGTCAGGTAGTGTGATGACTCCATCTTTGTTATTTTTGCTTAGGATTGTCTTGGCTATATGGGATCTTTTTCAGTTCCATATGAAATTTAAAGTAGTTTTTTCTAATTATATAAAGAAAGTCAATGGTAGCTTGATAGGGATAGCATTGAATCTATAAATTACTTTGGAAAGTATGGCCATTTTCACAACATTGATTCTTCCTATCCATGAGCATGGAATTTTTCTTTTGTATTTGTTTGTGTCCTTTATTTCCTTGAGCAGTGGTTTGTAGTTCTCCTTAAAGAGGTCCTTCACATCCCTTGTAAGTTGGATTTCTAAGTACTTTATTTTCTTTGTAGCAATCATGAATACGAGTATACTCATGATTTGGCTCTCTGCTTATCTATTACTTGTGTATAGCAATGCTTGTGATTTTTGCACATTGATTTTGTACCCTGAGACTTTGCTGAAGTTGCTTATCAACTTAAGGAGTTTGGGGACTGAGATTATGGGGTTTTCTAAATATATAATCATGTCTTCTGCAAACAGAGACAATTTGACTTCCTATCTTTCTATTTGAATATGTTTTATTTCTTTCTCTTGCCTGATTGCCCTGGCCAGGACTTCCAATACTATGCTGAATAGGAGTGGTGAGAGAGGGCATCCTTGTCTTGTGCTGGTTTTCAAAGGGACAGCTTCCAGCTTTTGCCCATTCAGTATAATATTGGCTATGGGTTTGTCATAAATAGCTCTCATTATTTTGAGATACGTTCCATCAATACCTAGTTTATTGAGAGTTTTTAGCATGAAGGGATGTTGAATTATATTTTAGGCCTTTTCTGCATCTATTGAGATAATCATGTGGTTTTTGTCATTGGTTGTGTATGTGATGGATGACGTTTATTGACTTACATATGTTGAATCAGTCTTGCGTCCCAGGGAGGAAGCCAACTTGATCATAGTGGATACGCTTTTTGATGTGCTGCTGGATTCAGTTTGCCAGTATTTTATTGAGGATTTTTGCATTGATGTTCAGTGGGGATACTGGTCTGAAAATTTCTTTTTTTCGTGTGTCTTTGTCGGGTTTTGGTATCAGGATGATACTGGCCTCATAAAATGAATTAGGGAGGAGTTGCCCTTTTGCTTTTGCTTGGAATAGTTTTAGAAGGAATGGTACCAGCTCTTCTTTGTACCTCTGGTAGAATTTGGCTGTGAATCCAACTGGTGCTGGGTTTTTTTTGGTTGGTAGGCTATTAATTACTGCCTCAAATTCAGAATTTGTTATTAGAGTCCAGAGCTGAGTTCAAGTCCTGAATATCTGTTTTAATTTTCTGTCTCATTGATCTGTCTAGAATGAACAACGGAGTGTTAAACTCTCCCACTATTATTGTGTGGGAGTCTAAGTCTCTTTGTAGGTCTCTAAGAACTTGTTTTACGAACCTAGGTTTTCTTGTGTTGGGTGCATATATATTTAGGATAGTTAGCTCTTGTTGCGTTGATACCTTTACCATTATGTAATGACCTTCTTTGTCTTTTTTGATCTTTGTTGGTTTAAAGTCTGTTTTATCAGAGACTAAAATTGCAACCCCTGCTTTTTTCTGCTTTCAATTTGCTTAATGAATCTTCCTCCATCTCTTTATTTTGAGCCTATGTGTGTCTTTGGACGGAGGATGGGTCTCCTGAATACAGCACACCAGTGGGTCTTGAGTCTTTATTCAATTTGCCAGTCTGTGTCTTTTAATTGGGGCATTTAGCCCATTTACATTTAAGGTTAATATTGTTATGTGTGAATTTGATCCTGTCATCATGATGCTAGCTGGTTATTTTGCCCATTAGTTTATGCAGTTTCCTCACAGTGTCATTGGTCTTTATATTTTGGTGTGTTTATGCAGTGGCTCGTACCATTTTTTTCCTTTCCTTAATTAATGCTTCCTTCTGGAGCTCTTGTAAGGCAGGCCTGGTGGTGACAAAATCTCTCAGTATTTGCTTGTCTGGAAAGGATTTTATTTCTCCTTCACTTATGAAACTTAGTTTGGCTGGATATGAAATTCTGGGTTGAAAATTATTTTCTTTACAAATGTTGAATATTGGCCCTCACGTTATTCTGGCTTGTAGGGTTTCTGCTGAGAGATCCACTGTTAGTCTGATGGGCTTCCCTTTGTACGTAACCTAACCTTTCTCTCTGGCTGTTCTTAACATTTTTTTTCCTCATTTCTAGCTTGGAGAATATGATGATTATGTGTCTTGAGGTTGCTCTTCTCGAGGAGTATGTTAGTGGTGTTCTCTGTATTTCCTGAATTTGAATGTTGGCCTGCCTTGCTAGGTTGGGGGACTTCTCCTGGATAATATCCTGAAGAGTGTTTTCCAAGTTGGTTCCTTTCTCCCTGTCACTTTCAGGTATGCCAGTCAAACATAGGTTTAGTCTTTTCTAGTCCCATGTTTCTTGGAGGCTTTGTTCATTCCTTTTCATTATTTGTCTCTAATCTTGTCTTCTTGACTTATCTCAGTAAGTTGATCTTCAATCTCTAATATGCTCTCTTCCACTTAATTGGTTTGGCTATCGATACTTGCATATGCTTCACAAAGCTCTTGTGCTGTGTTTTTTAGCCCCATCAAGTCATTTATGTTCCTCTCTAAACTGGTTATTCTAGTTAGCAGTTCCTGTAACCTTTTTTTTTTTTTTTTACTGTTTTATTTATTTATTTATTCTTTTTTTTTTAATTATTATTATACTTTAAGTTCTAGGGTACATGTGCATAATGTGCAGGTTTGTTACTTGTGTATACATGAGCCATGTTGGTGTGCTGCACCCATCAACCCGTCAGCACCCATCAACTCGTCATTTACATCAGGTATAACTCCCAATGCAACCCCTCCCCCCTCCCCCCTCCCCATGATAGGCCCCGGTGTGTGATGTTCCCCTTCCGAAGTCCAAGTGATCTCATTGTTCAGTTCCCACCTATGAGTGAGAATATGCGGTGTTTGGTTTTCTGTTCTTGTGATAGTTTGCTGAGAATGATGGTTTCCAGGTTCTTAGCTTCCTTGTGTTGGGGTAGAACTTGCTCCTTTATCTCAGAGGAGTTTGTTATTAACCACCTTCTGAAGCTTACTTTTGTCAGCTCATCAATCCCATTCTCTGTCTAGGTTTGTGCCCTTGCTGGAGAAGAGTTGCCATCATTTGGAGGAGAAGAGGCATTCTGGCTTTTGGAATTTTCAGCATTTTTGTTCTAGTTTTTCCTCATTTTCATGGATTTATCTACCTTTGAACTTTGAGGCTGATAACTTTGGGATGGGTTTTTTTGTATGGGGGTTCTTTTTGTTGATATTGATGTTGCTTTCTGTTTGGTAGTTTTTCTTCTAACACTCAGGTCCCTCTTCTGCAGGTCTGCTGCAGTTTGCTGGAGGTTCATTCCAGATCCTGTTTGTCTGGATACCCCCAGTGGAGGCTACAGAACGACAAAGACTGCTGTGTGTTCCTTTCTCAGGAAGCGTCATCCAGAGGGGTACTGGCCTGATGCCAGCCAGAGCTCTCCTGTATGAGGTGTCTGTTGACCCCTGTTGGGAGGTCTCTCCCAGTCAGGAGACACAGGGGCCAGGGATCCACTTGAGGAGGCAATCTGCCCCTTAGTAGAGCTCGAACACTGTGCTGGAAGAATCCTCCTAATCAGAATCAGTTGCCCTCTTCAGAGCTGGCAGGAAGGAAAATTTAAGTTTGCGAACGCAGTGCCCACAGGTGCCCTTTCTCAGGGAGAGAGGAGTTTTATCTGTAAGCCCCTGACAGGGATTGCTGCCTTTTCTTCAGCAATGCCTTGCGCATTGAGGAGGAATCTAGAGAAGCAGTGTGGCCACGGCTGCTTTGTCGCACTGTGGTGAATTCTCACCATTTCAGACCTCCCAGCCTCCTTAACACTGTCAGGGGAAAACTGCCTACTCAAGCCTCAGTAATGATAGACACCCCTCCCCCACCAAGCTCCAGTGTCCCAGGTCTACTTCAGACTGCTGTGCTGGCAGTGAGAATTTCAAACCTGTGGTTCTTAGCTTGCTGGACTCCCTGGGAATGGGAATCCCTGAGTGAGACAACTTGGCTCCTTGACTTCAGCCCCCTTTCCAGAGTAGTGAACCTTTCTTTCTTGATGAGGTTCCAGGCACTACTATTGTACAAAAAATACTCCTGCAGCTAGCCCAATGTCTGCCTAAACAGCCACCCAGTTTTGTGCTTGAAACCCAGGGCCCTGGTGTGTAGGCACATGAGGTAATCTCCTGAATTGTGGATTGCAAAAACAGTGGGAAAAGGATAGTATAGAGGCAGGGTAGCATGGTCCCTCATGGCTTCCCTTGACTGGCTCGGGAGGGAGGTCTCCCAGCTCCTTGAACTTCCCAGGTGACGCGACGCCCCCTCTGTGTTCTGCATCTCCTGCCTAACCAGTCCCAATGAGATGAACTGGGTACCTCAGTTGCAAATGCAGAAATCACCCACCTTCTGTGTTGGTCTCCTCACGAGCTGCAGACGGGAGCTGCTCCTATTTGGCAATCTTGTCAGATCTCCAATAAATATTATTTTATATAGTATAATATATAATTAAAGCATACACTTTAGTACATGTAGTGTGTAATATATTATTTACAAAGTATGTATTATATCAAGAATTAAATTTATAATATTATGTTTAATTTACAAATAATCTGTGATGTTTGGATATGCCATTTGGGTTAAGAGCACAGACACCGGAAAATATATCCTAGGTTTAAATGCTAACTTCACAGAATATTAGCTTTGTGACCCTGTCAAAATCACTAAGCATCTGTAAAATGTAGTAGTCATCATACATAACATTGAGGTTATTGGTGAGAATAAATAAAATGATCAGAGGTTATAATTGTTACGGGCACACAATAAATACTTAAGAAATATTAGATTTTAGCATTAGCTTCTGTTTTTATGGCAATGAAAATATGTGATAATATTCTGAATTAAATTTTCAACAAGAATATTGATTTGCTAAATACTCAGTTGGAAATTACTAAAACGTTCCACCTAGATTGTAATTAGCCTTTTTTTTATTTTATTGATTACAACCACGTTTTCCGTATTAATCCATCATGGTGTCAATAGTGCTTCATGGTCTAACCCCTCAAAACTGAATAACTTAAAATAGCTGTCATTTGTTCTCTTTTATGCCTCTTCAGTTCAGCTGTGCAACAGCTGATCTTGGCTGGATTCAGCTGGGCAGCTCTGCTTCATGCTGGGAGTCAGCTGGGTTTAGCTCCATACTGTGAGCTGGGCTCAGATATGTCCCCTGCTGGCACATTCTGGAACCCAAGATGAAGAGTTCACTTTTTCTATGGCCAAGGAGACTCACAAGTACCCCAATTCACAAACACCACCCAAGCCTTTGGTTACATGACATTTCTTTATATTTAACTGACTAAAATAAGCCATGTAGCTCAACTCAATGTAAGTGGGCAGGGCACTACCATACTTCTATGGAGAGAAAAAGGGCGATGAATATCTTTGAACAAGGTCTAATTTAGTAACCCCTCTTAATGTGAAAACCATATGATGTTCCATAAAAACTAAATATTTAAAAAAATACTTCCTAATATGATTTAAACATGTATGGATTTCATTTTTTTATAATCAGCATCTCATAAATGTTCACATCAGTCCTTTCATGTAAGTCAGACAAATTTGTGTACATTTTCTTCACATTATTTAGTAAATACTAGAACAGATAATTTAGGATCTGTATTTGTTTTCTAGGCTTCCTATAACAAAATACCACAGACTGAAAACAGCAGAGATTTATTTTCTCACAGCTCTGGAGGCTGGAAGCCTGAGATGTCAGCAGGATTGGTATTTTCTCAGATCTTACTGTTTGCCTTTTGCCTTCTTACTTTTTCACATGATCTTCCTCTGTTTGCACACATATCTTGTGTTTGTGTTACCAATTTGTTCTTCTTGTAAGGATACCAGTCATGTTAGAATATGACACACTCTTAAAACCTCTTTTCACTTAATCACTTTTTAAAAGACTTTTTTCCAAAGGTAGTTACATTCTGAGGTGCCAAGATTAGGTCTGAGGTATTGAGGGTCTGGGCTTTGATCAACAGTGGAATCGGGGAAATACATAATTTAGCCCACAACAAGATTTAAAAAATGAATTTTAGAATATAGAAAACTTAGAAAAACTGTTTTTTTTTCCCAATAGTATATACATTGATACTGAGACAAAAGTATCTATATTTTAAGCAATGGAGCAGCAAAGACTGAAAAGAACTACATTGGTATTAAGATAGAGATTCAGAACTATCTCTTAATTAAAACAGTATTACTCACATATTTGTGCTGATTCCTGTAATTATAATCATATTTTTTTAAAGTATGATTGAATAGCATTAAAAATCATTTGGGATAAAAATGGTTACTTGAGGGAGGGTTTTTTGGAGCACAGATTTTGTGCATATTAGCTATCAGAAGATAATCTTAATAATTTAGAAAAACTACTTAAATATCTCCTTAAATCTTAATAATTAAAAAAACTACTTAAATATCTCCTTTAATCCAAACAAATTTCAACACTGATAATTATTTTCAAAGTTTATTAACCTAATGTATTCACGTTTTCAAATACTTCTGGGCAGTATGATGAGTGGTGTTTTTTTTTTTTTTTTTTTTTTTTTTGAGATGGAGTCTCACTGGATTGCCAGGCTGGAGTGCAGTGTTGTGATCTCGGCTCGCTGCAACTTCTGCCTCCCAGGTTTAAGCGATTCTCCTGCCTCAGGCCCCCAAGTAGCTGGGACTGCAGGTGCACGCCACCACACCCAGCTCATTTTTCATGTTTTTAATAGAGATGGGGTTTCACCATATTGGCCACGATGGTCTCAATCTCTTGACCTTGTGATCTGCCTGCCTCAGCCTCCCAAAGTGCTGGGATTACAGGTGTGAGCCACTGAACCAGGCCTTTTTTAAACTAAATGAAATAATGTCACACACCCACAACAACCCAATCTTAGACAAAGTCTACAAAAATGAGCAATGGGGAAAGGACTCCCCTATTCCATAAACAGTAATTGGATAACTAGCTAGCTATAGGCAGAAGATTGAAACTGGACTCCTTCCTTATAACATATACAATAATTAACTAAACATGGATTAAATAATTAAATGTAAAACCTAAAACTATAAAAGCCTAGGAAGAAAGCCTAGGAAGAAAACCTAGGAAATGCAATTCTGGGTGTAAGGCCTAGTAAAGATTTCATGACAAAGACACCAAAAGCAATTGCACCCAAACCAAAAATTGACAACTGGAATCTAATTAAGTTCCAGAACTTCTCCACAGAGAAAGAAACCATCAACAGAGTAAATAGACAACCTACAGAATTGGAGAAAATATTTGCAACCTATGCATCCAACAAAGGTCCAATATCCAGAATCTATAAACAAACTTACAAGCAAAAAACAGTCCTGTTAAAGTGTGAGCAAAAGACATGACCAGTCACTTTTCAAAAGAAGAATTATGTATTGCCAACAAGCATAAAAAATGTTCAAAATCACTAATCATTGAAGAAATGCAAATCAAAACCACAATGAGATACCGTTTCACACCAACAGAATATCTATTACTAAAAAGTCAACAAATAACAGATGTTGGCAAGATTGCAGGGAAAAATGAATGCTTATACACTACTAGTGGGAATGTAAATTAGTTTAGTCAAAATGGAAAGCGAAGTGGCAGTTCCTAGAAGAACTTAAAACCAGGTACCATTTGACCCAGCAATCTCATTATTGCATATATACCTAAAGGAATATAAATCATTCTACCATAAAGATACAAGCATGCATATATTTATTGCAGCACTATTCACAATAGCAAAGACATGGAATCAACCCAAATTTCAATCAATGATAGACTGGATAAAGAAAATGTGACACATATACACCATGGAATACTACACAGCCATAAAACAGAATGAGATCGTGTCCTTTGTAGGAACATAGGTGGAGTCGGAGGTCATTATCCTAAGCAAACTAACCTGTGAACAGAAAGCTGAATACCACATGTTCTCACTTATAAATGTGAGCTAAAAAGCAAGAGGGAAACAATAAACATCAGGGCCTACATGAGGTAAGAGGGAGAGGATAAAAAACTACCTATTTAGTTTTATTCATATTACCTGGGTGATGAAAGAATCTATACACCAAACCCCCAAGACACACAGTTTACGTATATAACAAACCTGGACATGTACCTCTGAATGTAAAATAAATGTTAAAAGAAAACTAAACACAGAATAAAATAGTGTTGCTTTCAGGTTGTCTCTTCTTTAGGGCATTTTTACATTTTTTTCTCTTTGAACTGTGTTCCACTTTGTCTCTCTTTTCTGAATCTAATAGTTTATTTAAATGTGTAACTAAATCAGTCTTTACTCAGTTCCATTATCCAACATATGCCTAAGTCTGCCATTCTGAATGTCTTCCAAGATTTTGTATGTTTTCAAACATAACCACTTTTTAAAAACTTTCGGGTTTTCTTCTGTAATTTCGTTTGCTTTCTACTTATTTATTTATTTATTTATTTATTTATTTTTTATTATTATTATACTTTAAGTTCTAGGCTACATGTGCATAACGTGCAGGTTTGTTACATATGTATACTTGTGCCATGTTGGTGTGCTGCACCCATCAACTCGTCAGCACCCATCAACTCTTCATTTACATCAGGAATAACTCCCAATGCAATCCCTCCCCCCTCCCCATGATAGGCCCCGGTGTGTGATGTTCCCCTTCCCGAGTCCAAGTGATCTCATTGTTCAGTTCCCACCTATGAGTGAGAACATGCGGTGTTTAGTTTTCTGTTCTTGTGATAGTTTGCTAAGAATGATGGTTTCCAGCTGCATCCATGTCCCTACAAAGGACACAAACTCATCCTTTTTTATGGCTGCATAGTATTCCATGGTGTATATGTGCCACATTTTCTTAATCCAGTCTGTCACTGATGGACATTTGGGTTGATTCCAAGTCTTTGCTATTGTGAATAGTGCCGCAATAAACATACGTGTGTATGTGTCTTTATAGCAGCATGATTTATAATCCTTTGTGTATATACCCAGTAATGGGATGGCTGGGTCATATGGTACATCTAGTTCTAGATCCTTGAGGAATCGCCATACTGTTTTCCATAATGGTTGAACTAGTTTACAATGCCACCAACAGTGTAAAAGTGTTCCTATTTCTCCACATCCTCTGCAACACCTGTTGTTTCCCGACTTTTTAATGATCGCCGGTTTCTAGATATTTTCTATACAAAAATTACAAAAATATTAGACTTTTCTCTACCTCCGTCTTTCTCTTCATTCTTCTCTCCCTCTTTCTTCACTTTTTTTTCTTCTTTTTCTTTTCTTTTCTTACTTCTTGCCTTCTCCTTTGCTTTTTTCTTTCTTTCAGTTTGGCTCTATCCATTATAATAGGCAAATCAAGGGACCTGTGAAATATTAGGAGGAAACAAAGAAAATTTGAAACAAAAAATTAAATGCTAATATTTTAACTTATTTCCTCAAATTGATAAATTAAATATAGAAGACAACTTTCTTTTTTCTTTGTCAGAACTCTCATTTGAAAGAAATATTTGAAAGAAAGATTATTGTAAAGCCAATTCAGTATAATGTTTTAGATACATGGAAATCAACTTTAAGCACTTTAGCAATTGATTTAAATATAATTGGCTTAAGTACACTGAGTTTAAATTTTTTTGAGTAATTATAGTAATGACCCATGTATATATATATGGATTTTAATATTTTTTTTTATATTTCGATGTACTGCAGTTATTATCGTCCAGTCTTTGACCAATGAAACTCTTTAAGTTAGCTCCTTAATCCTTTGACATGACAATAGTATCTTTGTTTTTCAGTATGAAAGATGTTCCAGAATCATCTTGTACACTTCATGTCCCAGACCTAAAATCAAATATTTCTACACAGAGACCTAGTTCCTTGTGTGTGTATATGTGTGTGTGTGTGTGTGTGTATATATATGTATACATATATACATATATATACACATATATATACACACACATATATATACACACACACAATTATATATATATATAAATATATACACACACAATTCTCTCTCTATGAGATATTTCCTATTACTGTTCAGAAATTTAATCCTTAAGCTCTAAGAGGGTAAAATATGTCAAGTTTTGTAGATAGACTATTCGATCTTGCAGATAATTAATTATTCCTGATTTCCTTATAGTATGGTCTCCTCATGTATTTCATATCCTTTTCTCAACGTTACATCATTTGTTCACAACAAAGCAAAACTGAAACTCCTGGAAGAGCAAAGAAATACATTTGGACATATATCTAAAACTACTTACTGATAAACATCTTAAATGCTAAGTTTTTGGTTAGTTGGTTGTTATATCTACAAAATTCTTAGCACACATTCTAGGCCTTAGAAAACAATTAAAGGATTTATCATCAGTTTGAACCAATCCTGACAGTTTCTACTCTTCAATTAATAATGGCTGCCCTGTATCCAAGACCACAGAGATTTATAACACAGGAGTATGCTTAAAAAATTCTGACAGGAGAACTCAGAAAAAAATACTATGAATCTAGTCTACATATTCTCTTCTTTTCTGCCTAAAATAAAATTACAACTAAATTAATCTTCTAGGAATTACAAATTTATTTTTGCTGATAAATTACAATAATCAATGCTAGTTGCCATTAGAAAACTAATCTTAGTGACTTACACCATAAAGTTTTATTTCTTAATTACATCACAGTCTGAAACAGGTCTTATGGCTTCCTGGGTTACTCATGAAAGCAGTGACTCAGGAATCTAAAGGTCCTTCATTTTGCTGCTGCATTGTCTGCTAGGGCCTTCATGGCATAGTCTCAAGGATTTCCTTCTTCTAGGAGACTGAGGAGCCAAAGAGTTCTGTGAGACTCTTCAGGATGCTTTAGGTACCAAGCCTGGAAGTAATTTAATGTTTTCCCAAACATTCTCTTACACAATATCAGCCATATAGCCTAATTATTAGCAAATGGGGGTAAAAAATGGAAAGGAACACATACTTAGGTACAATAATATTCTCTGCCCTAGATGTCTCTGTTTGGGCAGGTAAGAACGCAACAAAAATGTGCAATGGAGATTGAGGTTGAGGAGCTCAACAATAAGTGACTACTGTGTGCTAATGTATCAGTAGAGGTACACTTGACTGGTTTTTGGAACTAAGAAGACTCTTAGCATCCAACTAAACCAAATTTCTTGTTATATAAATGAGTAAATTGATGTCCATTCATTCATTTCTTTTTTCTCTTTTTTAAATTACATACAATTTGTATTTGTGAATTATACCACAATAAACCTTAAAACAAACAAAAAGCCTAAGAGTCTCCTATTGGTTTTCTACCTTGTGATTTTTTAGCAGTTATTTGTGATCACCACCTAGAACCACTATTTTCTTAGGAGGTGGGAAAAGTAACATTTTAATTGTAGCTTTTATTTTGCATTTAATAGCTTTAATTTCTTATAACCAAGAAATTTATCTCATTTCCTGTGGTTACCTTCAAACATATTTTATACAGGACATGCAGAAGTGATTCATTACATTCATTTCCCAATTTTCAGAATGTGTTAGTGCCCTAGAATCCTCCAAAGGTGATCAATTAGGTTTTTAAAAAGTATTAGTATAAGCACATCGATTTTAATATTTTTATATATTTCAATGTATTGCAGGCATTATTGTTCAATCTTTGACCAATGAAACTCTTTAAGTTAGCTCCTCCATCCTTTGAAATGAGCCTAGTATCCTTGTTTTATGGTATGTTTTAGAATCATCTTGTACATTTCATGTCCCAGATCTAAAATCAAACATTTCTACACAGAGACCTAGTTACTTGTAGTGAGAAATAGTCTTTAGATACTCCAATCTGATTGTTAAAGGTACTCATTGGGATAAGGTTGCTCACTGCTTGTATACTTTTTGGTGGACAGAAACAAAAAATATTTTTTAACAGTAACATACATGGAGATTTCATATTGCTGTAGTCAAATTTAAGATGATAATACTTTTACTCAAATTCTTTAATTTTATGTTTGTCTCTTTATTGAGACAAATTCTGTTTGCTATTTTATATTCCATTGATTGATTTGCTTGTGTTCAATCAAACTTGTATCCCTGGGATAAATATCACCCGATCATGGTGAAGGATCTCTTAAATATATTGTTGAATTCAGTTTGTCAATAATTTGTTGAGGATTTTGCATCAATATTCATCAGATATATTGACCTACAACTTTCTCTCCTTGAAATAGCTCTCTTTTTTTGAGACAAATATAAAATTTGCCTAAATTTTGCTAAATATCCCAATTTTTGAGATTAACATATTCAAGTATTTAATTTGTCTTTCTATATATACATAATAGTTTACAAATAACACAAATTTTTTACTAAATTTATGATCATTGAATACTGAGACACCTTTTTTTTGTAATTCCTTAACATTAAGATATATCTTTCTAACAATATAGAGTCAAATTACTGCGTTTAAAGTCACATCATTATCTGAGAGAGTATGTGGTAAAACCACCAATAGAATGTATAGTCAAATTTTTTCATTTGGTTTTTAATTTGTATTAATTTTAATGTTTAATTTTTATGTGTGCACAGTAGATATATATATTTATGGGGTACATGAGATGTTTTGATACATGTATGAAATGAGTAATAATCACATCATTGAAATAGTGTATCCATCCCCTCAAGCATTTATCCCTTGTGTTACAATCTAATTATACTCTTTTAGTTATATTTTAAATGTAGAATTAAATTATTGACTAAAGTCACCCTGTTGCACTATAAAATATTCGTATTTTCAAAACATTTTTTGTAAACATTAGCCATCTTAACTGTTCCCCAACCTTAATACTCTTTCCAGCTTCTGGTAACCATACTTCTACTCTATCTCCATGTGTTCAATTGTTTTAATTTTTACCTATCGCAAATAAGTGATAACATGTTATCTGTCTTTCTGGGCCTGGGTTATTTATTTAACCTAGTAACCTCCAGTTCCATTCATATTCCGTGAATCTAGTAACCTAGTAATCTCCAGTTCCAGGACCTCATAATTTTTATGGCTGAATAGTAATCCATTGTGTATATATACCATATTTTCTTTATCTATTCATCTGTTCATGGCTCTCAGATTGCTTCTAAATATTAGCAACTGTGAAGAGTGCTGCACTGAACATGAAAGCAGATATCTCCTCGATATTCTGATTTCCCTTCTTTTGGATGTATACCTAGCAGTAGCATTCCTGGATCTTATAGTAGCTCTATTTTTAGATTCTTGAGGAATCTCCAAACAGATATTCATACAGTGGTTGTAATAATTTACATTCTCACCAACAATGTATGAGAATTCCCTTTTCTCCACATCCTTACCAGCATGTTATTGCCTGTATGTTGGACAAACACCATTTTAACTTGAGTGAGATAATATCTCATTGTAGTTTTTATTTGCATTGCTCTGATAATCAGTGAAGATGAGCACCTTTTTATATGCCTATTTTCCGTGTGTATGTTTTCTTTTGAGAAATGTCTATCCAGATATTTTGCCTATTTTTTAAATTGGATTATTAGATTTTTTTCCTATAGAGCTACATGAGCTCCTTATATGTCCTGGTTATTAATCTCTTGTCAGATGGATAGTTTGCAAATATTTTCTCCCTCTTTGTGGGTTGTCTCTTCACTTTGTTGATTGTGTCCTTTGCTATACAGAAGCTTTTTAATTTATGTAATCCCATTTGTCTATACTTGCTTTGGTTGCCTGTGCTTGTGGGGTGTTACTAAAAAAAATCATATTTGCCCAAACCAATGTCCTATGTCCTACAGAGTTTTCCCAATGCTTTCTTGTAGTAGTGTCATAGTTTAAGGTCTTAGATTTAAGTTTGTAATCCACTATTTTTTTGTTTGTTTTTTTTTGAGATGGAGTTTCTCTCTTGTTGCACAGGCTGGAGTGCAGTGGCATGATCTTGGCTCACTGCAAGGTCTGCCTCCCGGGTTCAAGAGATTCTCCAGCCTCAACCTCCTGAGTAGCTGGAGTTACAGGCATGCGCCACTACGTCCAGCTAATTTCTTTTGTATTTTTTAGTTGAGACGGGGTTTCTCCATGTTGGTCAGGCTGGTCTCTAACTCCCAATCTCAGGTGATCCGCCCATCTTGGCTCCCAAAGTGCTGGGATTACAGGCATGAACCACCATGCCCGGCCAATTCACTTTGATTTAATTTTTGTATATAGTAAGAGATAGTGGTATAGTTTCATTCTTCTGCATATAGATATCGAGGTTTCCCAGCATCACTTATTAAAGAGACTGTCTTTCCCTCAATGCATGTTCTTGGCACCCTTGTGGAAAATGAGTTCACTGTATATGTATAGATTTACTTTTGGGTTCTCTATTCTGTTTTATTGGTCTATACATCTGTTTTTATGCCAGTACCTGCTGTTTTGGTTGCTGTAACATTGTAGTATAAGTTGAAATCAAGTAATGTGATTCCTCCAGTTTTGTTTTCTTTTTGCTCAGGATGGCTTTGATTATTCTGGGTCTTTTGTGGATCCATAAAAATTCAGAGATTTTTTTTTTTAATTTATGTGAAGGATGTCATTGGTATTTTGATAGAGTTTGCATTGAAGCTATATATTGCTTTGAGTAGTATGGATATTTTAACAATATTGATTCTTCCAATCCATGAACATGGAATATTTCTATTTTTTTGTGTGCCCTTTGGTTTCTGTCATCAGTTTTTTATAGTTTTTATTGTAAAAATCTTTCAACTCTTTGGTCAAGTTAATTCCTAGGTATTTAATTTTATTTGTGACTGTTGTAAATGGGATAACTTTTTAAAATTTCTTCTTCAGGTTACTTGCTCTTGGCATAGAATTGCTACTGATTTTGGTATATTTATTTTGTATGCTGAAACTTTACTGAATTTGTTTATCAGTTCTAATGCCTATTTTTTTTTAGTTTTTTCCACATGTAAGATCATATTTGAAAATAAGATAATTTTATTACTTATTTTTCAGTTTGGATGTCCTTTTTATTTTATTTTGTCTGATTCCTCTAGCTAGGACTTCAAATACTATGTTCAAAAACAGTGGTGAAAGAGGGCATCTTTTTATGTTCCAGATCTTGGAGAAAAGACTTTCAGTTTTTCTCCATTCAGTATGATACTAGCTGTGGATATGTCATATGTGGCTATTATTATGTTGATATATATTTATTCTATACCCTGTTTTTTCAGGGTTTTGTCACAAAAGGATATTGGATTTTATCTAATCCTTTTTCAGCATCAATTGAAATAACCATACGGTCTTTGTCTTTCATTCTGTTGCTGTTATGTATCACATTGATTGATTTCCATATGTTGAACCAACCTTGCATCCCGGGGATAAATCCCACTTGATTAAGATTTTTTAATGTATTGTTAAATTTGGTTTGCCATTATATTTTGTTGGGGATATTTGCCTCAATATTCGTCAGATACCTTGGCCTCCAGTTTTCTTTTCTTGGTGTGTGTGTGTGTGTGTGTGTGTGTGTGTGTGTGTGTGTTTGATTTGATTTTGGTATCAGGGTAATACTGGCCTCATAGACAGAGTTTGGAAATATTCCTTCCTCCTCTATGTTAAGGAATATTTTGAGTAGAATTTTTTTTTTCTTTAAATGTTTGGTAGAATCCAGGAATGATGCTATCATGTCCCACGTTTTTCTTTACTGCGAGAATTTCTATTATTACTTCCATCTCATTACTTGTTACTCATCTGTTCAGGTTTTGGATTTCCTTGTGGTTCAATCTTCCTAGGTTTTATGTGTCTCCAAATTTAGCCATTTCCTGTCAATTTCCATTGGCATACAGTTGCTCACGGTAGCCACTAGTGACCTTTGAATTTTTGTAGTATCAGTTACAATGTGTCCTTTTTCAACTCTGATTTTATTTATTTGCAGTTTCTCTTTTTTTTTTTCTTAGTTTGGCTGCAGATTTGTTCATTTTGTTTATCTTTTTCAAAAAACAAAGTTTTACTTCATGTATCTATTGTGTTCTTCATTTCAATTTCATTTATTTGTGCCCTCATTTTTATTATTTCTTTTCCTCTACTAATTTGGTGTTTGGTTTATTCTTGCTTTTCTAGTTCCTTATTTTATAACATACATTATTAGATTATTTATTTGAAGCTTTTCTTCTTATTTGATATAGGCACTTACAGTTACAAATTTCCTGCTAAGTACTGTTTTTGCTGTATCCCATAGGGTTTGGTATATTGTGTTTTAATTTTCATTTGTTTCAAGAAAATCTTTCAATTACTTTCTTTATTTCTTCATTGACTCACTGGTCATTCAGGAGCATATTGTTTTATTTTCATGTATTTGTATAGTTTCCAAATTTCTCTTGTTATTGATTTCTAGTTTTGTTTTCCATTGTTGTCAGAGAAAGAAGATGCTTGATAATATTATTTTTGAATGGTTTAAGACTTAATTTTTGACCTAACATAAGGTTTATCCTTGATAATAATCCATGTTGAGGATAATGTGTATTCTGCAGCCATTGGATGAAATGTTCTGTAAATCTCTATTAGGTCCATTTGTTCTATTGTGCATAGTAAGTAAATGTTTCTTTGTTGATTTCCTGTCTGGAAGGTCTGTCCAATGCTGAAAGTGTGGTGTTGATGTCTCCAACTATTTTTGTATTCAAGTCTATCTCTCTCTTTAGCTCTAGTAATACTTGCTTTTATATCTGGGTACTCCAGCACTGAGTGCATAAATATTTACAACTGTCATATCCTCTTGCTGCACTGACTCCTTTATCATTGTATAATGACTTTCTTTGTCTCTTCTTGTAAGTTTTTTTCTTGAAATCTATTTTATTTCATATAAGAATAGCTACTCCTGCTCTTTGTTGGTGAAAACATGGAAGATATTTTTCCGTCCCTTTATTTTCAATCTATCTATATCCTTGTAGGTGAAATGTGTTTCTTGTAGGCAACAGATGATTGGATCTTGCTTTTTTATTCGTTCAGCTAGTCTATCTCTTTGATGAGAGTGTTTTAGAGTGTTTAGTACGTTTACTGTTAAGTCAATGTTATTATTGATAAGTAAGTACTAACACCTGCCATTTTTAATTTGTTTTCTGGTCTTTACTTCCTTCTTTTCTTTCTTACTGTGTTACTTTTAGTGAAGGTGATGTTTTCTTTCTGG
Organism: Macaca nemestrina; assembly: GCF_043159975.1. Lineage (NCBI taxonomy): Eukaryota > Metazoa > Chordata > Mammalia > Primates > Cercopithecidae > Macaca > Macaca nemestrina. Next base: position 123,070,249 of record NC_092127.1, on the reverse strand, counting down.
TAGTGTGATTTAATTTCTTGGTGTTTATTTTTTGTGTTTCAGTTGTATGTTTTTTGATTTGAGGTTACCATGAGACTGGCACACAATATCTTATAACCCATTATTTTAAACTGAAAAGGACTTAACATTGATTGCATAAACCTACTAATAAATAAGCAAAAATGAAACTAATAAAAACTCTACACTTTCACTTTATCCCCTCACTTTTTAATTTTTGATTTTTCTTTCTATGTCTTATCATACTGCTTATGTCTTGAAAAGTTTCTATAGTTAATATTTTTGACTGGTTCTTTGCTTAGTCTTTCTACTTAAGATTAAACTAGCTTACACCCCAGAATTACAACTTCTGTCTTTGTTTTTCTGTGTGCTTACTATTATCAGTGAGTTATGTGCCTTCAGATGATTTCTTTTGGCTCATTAATGTCCTCTTTTTTTCTGATTGAAGTACTCCCTTCAGCATTTCTTTTGGGACAGGTCCAGTGTCAATAAAATTCCTTAGCTTTTATTGTCAGGAAAGTCTTTATTTTACCTTCATTTTTAAAGGATATTTATCTGGATGTATTATTCTAAGGTAAAAAGGTGCTGTGTTTGTTGTTGTTGTTGTTGTTGTTGTTTCCTTAAGCACTTTAAATATGTGATGCCATTCTTTCCTTGCCTGTAAGGTTTCCACTGAAAAGTCTGCTGCTAGATGCATTGAAGTTTCATCGTACGATATTTGTTTCTTTTCTCTTGATGCCTTTAGGATTCTTTCTTATCCTTAATTTTGGGAATTTGATTATTAAATGCCTTTGGTTAGTCTTCTTTGGATTATATCTATTTGGTGTTCTATAAGCTTCTTGTACTTAGATACTGACATATTTCCCTAGGTTTGGAAAATTCTCTAATATTATCCTTTTCAATAAACTTTCTACGTCCATCTCTTTCTCTGTCTCCTCTTTAAGGCCAATAAGTCTTAGATTTACCCCCTTGAGGCTATTTTCTAGATCTTGTAGGCAAGTTTCAATGTTTTCTATTCTTTTTTCCTTTGTCTCCTCTGACTTTATTTTCAAATAGTCTGTCTTCAAGTTCACTAATTCCTTCTTCTGCTTGAACAATTCTGCTCTGAAGAGACTCTGATACATTCTTCCATATGTCAACTGCATTTTTTAACTCTAGAATTTTTATTTGATCCTTTTTAATAATTACAATTTATTTATTAAATGTGTCTGATAGAATCCTGATTTCCTTCTCATTGTTATCTTGAATTTCTTTGTGTTTCCTCAAAAAGGCTAGTTTGAATTCTCTGTCTTAAAGGTCACATATCTTTATGTCTCCTATATTGGTCTCTGATGCCTTATTTTGTTCATTTGATGAAGTCATATTTTCCTGGATGGTCTCGACACTTTTAGATATTAGCCTGTGTCTGGGCATTGAAGAGTTAGATATTTACTGTAGTCTTCACAACACGTGCATCACCATCTATGCCTGTCCTTCTTGGGAAGTCTCTTCAGGTATTCAAAGGACTTGTGACCTAAGCCCAAAAATGCTGTGAGTTTTGTAGACTGGTAGAGGTAGTGCCTTGGTGGTCTTGGATAAGATCTGGAAGAATTATCTCTATTACTAGGCACAGACTCTTGTCTTCTCTTACTTTCTGTCAAACAGATGACATCAACAAATGAGCTGCCTGGAGCTGAGGGTGGGGTGACACATGCACCCCTGTGACCACAACCACTGGAACATCCCTGGTTCAGACCTGAAGCCAGCAAAACACTGGGTCTCACACCAGGCCCACTGTAACCACTATCTGCCTACTGCCTATGTTTGCTCAAGGCCCTAGGGCTCCGCAATTAGCAGTTTGCAAAGCCAGCCACGTTAGTGTCTTTCCCTTTAGGGCAGTGAGTTCCTCCAGGCCTCAGGCAGGCACAGAAGTGTCATCTGGGAGCCAGGAACTGGAGTCAAAAACCCTGAAAGCCTACCTGTTTTTCTATTGTACTTAGGCTGAGCTGGCACTCAACTTGGAACTGTGAGACACAGTCTTTCCAATCTTCCCTTCCCTTTCCACAGGCAGAGGAACTTCACTCATGGTCACCACCACCCCAGGCCCACAGGGAGTACTGTCAGGTTACCACCATTGTTTACTTAAGACCCAGGGTCCCTTCAGTCAGCTTGTGGTGAACGCAGCCTGAGTTGGGACGCACCTTTCAGGGAAATGGACTCCCTCTGGCCCACAGCAGGTCCAAAAATGCTGAGCAAGAGCCTAGGCCTGGACTTGAGGACCCCAGGAGACCACTTAGTGTTCTACTCCACTGTGTTCAAGCTGGTACCTGAAGCCAGCACATCTCAGAGTCTCATCCAAGGTCCACAGTGTAATACCTATCACTGTTTGTTATTCAGGACCCACAGGTTCTTTAGTCAGTAAGTGATGAATCCTGTCAGGACTGTGTCCTTCAATTCGAGGAAGTGAGTTTCCTTCTATTCCAGGGTGAGTCTGGAAATGTGTGGGAATTAGGGCATTGAATGAGTGCCTCTTAATTTTACCCACTTTCGCATTCTACTGTGGCTGAGTTGGTATCCAAGTTGCAAGACAAAGTTCTTTTTACTATTCTCCCTACTCTTATCAAGCAGAAGAAAGATATCACTTTTGTTGCTGTGAACAGCTCTGTCTGGGGTTGGGGGAGGGGTGGCATAAGTAGGCCCTGAGCTACCCCAGCTGGTGTCATGCTCTTTAGGTCCCCAAGCCACTTCCACTAATCCCCCATCCACCCCAGCTGGTGTCATGCTCTTTAGGTCCCCCAGCTACCCACAGTGATCCCCCAGCCATGCCAGCTGGTGTCTGCTCCCAGTTCTCGAGGTCATGCACTGCCCCAGTTCACTGGTTCTAAGCCCAGCAGAGCATCAGGACTTGCCTAAGCATTGTAGTTCTTGTGTCTTAAACTGCCTTTCAGGTTCACTTAAGACCCCAGAGCACTTTAGCCCCCTTCTACTTATTACTTGTGAAGAAACATTGTGGGTCAGTTAAAAACTTGAGCTGTGGAACTAGTATAATTCCTGAATTTTATAGTTTTAACTGTGCAAACAGGTTATTTGTTGAACCCTAATTATCACATCTAAAAAAATGTGCATACTAAGAGTGATTTCCTTCATATATGTTTGTTCTGAGAAGTGAATAAAATAGTGACAAAGTCAGTTAGATTAGGTCTTGGTGCAGCGTAAGTATTCAATAAATAATTGTGTATATTAATATTACTATTTCTTTAACTATGTCAAATAGCACCTGATTGTAAACTTTAATGTTAAAATTCATAAAATTATTTAATGTTCTCTGATCTCTTTTTTTGAAAAAAGAAAACAGACCAGGTGAGGTGGCTGACACTGGTAATCCCAGCACATTGGGATGCCAATGCTTGCAGACCACTTGAAGTCAGGAGATTGGGACCAGCCTGGCCAAAATGGTGAAACCCTGCCTCTACTAAAAATACAAAAATTAGTCAGTTGTGGTGGCAGATGCCTGTAATCCCAGCTACTTGGGAGGCTGAGGTTGGAGAATTGTTTGAACCCAGGAGGTGGAGGTTGCAGTGAGCCGAGATGGCACCACTGCACTCCAGCCCAGCCTGGGCAACAAAGTTAGACTTTGCCCCCCCCGCAAAATAATAATAAAATAAATTTTAAAAAAAGAAGGAGAAGAGAAAAATAAAAGAGAACAAAACCCTAATTCACAGTCATTTCAGGAAAAGCCCTAACAATAACCATGTTAGATTGGATTATGTGAATTGTGCGGTTTATTGATTAAAAAAGCTTTGGTTGCTCAGCCTCATAGTTTTTGACAGTTTGTCCAAGCAGTGAAAGCAACGTAAAGCTATTAAAGACAAAGTCTTATATCTGGCAAAAATATAATAGAAAAGTAATTTTCAAAAAATTTACAGAAATTTTGTATTAGTAAAGTAGTATCTTTTTCTCAGTGGTCATAAGTAAAGAAAATGTTGAAATCCATTGTTTGGTTAAACCATTGATTACATCGTGGTCCCTTAGTAGATAATGGCACAGCAAGCTATCAAATAAGGGTCATGAAAGGCATTTCCAGAAGTGAAACAGCAGGAGAGCATCACTAACGTGAACTCTTAAGAAACAGAAATCTGTAAAGAGAAGGTGATTAGTCCATAGGGCCAGACAAATGTGACTGTGGGTTCTGATTACACTATGTCTGACTTCTATTCTCTTGAAATTGTTACTCAGAAATTGTACTCACTTTCCTCATTTTTTAAAAAAGTTACTAAGAATGCAATCTATGTAGTATTTTTCTAAAAGTCAAAAAAATTATATTTACATTTGATTTGTTCTAGATACATGTATTTAAAATTATAACATCTCTAAAGTTAGAATACATCATACCATATATCATATGTCATATTTTTCTTGAAAATGTTCATTTTTTTTCTTTCTTAAAGGTACATAAATTAATAATATTGTTTTCAATTGGCATGTTTGAGGAAACAGAGTGTATGTAATGCATGTTAGTGCTTAATGGCAAAATTAGTTTTATTTTCCTATTTTTTTCCATGTCACATATTGTTTCATCATATAGGGACATATATAAGAATAAATACAGTAAAATAAAAATACCCAAAAAATTACCCAGATATTTAATCTTAAGAATAATGTTCAATTAGGAAAAAAAAAAAAGCTGGGTATATACAGAGATGTTTATATTCAAATCATGAAGACATTAAGTCTATTGTGAACGAAATATTTCTTTCTCTCTAAAATTTACATGTGGAAATTCTAATCCCCAATGTGACGGTATTAGGAGAGCCTTTGGGGGATCTCTAGGTCATAAGGGTAGAATACTTTTAACTGAGATTAGCGCTTTTGTATAAGAGAGCCCAGAGAGCTGTCTCACCCTCTTTCCTTCATGTGAAGATCTGGGAAGAAGTCTTCAGCTTGCATCCCTGAAGAGGCTCCTCACCAGAACCTGACCATGCTGGAAGCCAGTTCTCAGACTTCCAACGTTCCAGAACTGTAAGAAATAAATTTCTGCTCCTTATAAACCACTAGTCTATGAATTTTTATACAGCAGCCTGAACTAAGACACAGTTTGTTTATATATTAATATAATTATTTATGTAAAAGACAAAGCAATAGATATAAACTCTTTAATGAAATGTAATAGAATAGTAAAGGTTAATAATGAAGACGCTTTGATCTCATGGAATATTCACACTATGTGTCCCTGAATAGGCTTAACTTCTTTTCCAGCTAGTGTGTGTATGTGTGTGTGTGTGCGCGCGCGCACGACAGAGAGAGAGAGAGAGATGCTATAAAACTAAGGCTAATACCTGATTATCCAACACCCTGTACAATAAAAAATAAATTACCTTTTATTTAAACTTAAAACTAAAAATATGCCACAGTGGAATTATTTTTTCAAAACTTTTAAAATGTTTGAGTCCGAAAAACCCGTTATTAAAAAAAGGTTACTGAAAAGAATCTAAGATGTAACATACATGCTCACATTAAAGAAGAAATGGCATGATATAACAGCATCTCATGGGTTCATCCCTTACACTTTTTCTCCCATGGTGGACACTGAGATTACTAACTCTTTAGAGCCAGGGCACGTTTTGCAAACTACTTCCACAAAGCACAAGTATGTAGAGTATGGAACTGCAAGTTATCCTTTAAAGGTGAAATTTGGCACTGAAATTTGGAAACAAAATAAGAATGGTTGTATTTTTAAAAAATTTTTTCATAATGATTTCATCTGTCTCTAATGCCAGTGTAAATTTTAAAAAGTGTATATATCTTTAGAAAAGGAAAAGATGTGAAAATATTTCAGAGTATTACATCAATTGAAAGAGTTATTGATTGCTCAATCACTGTAAATGGATCTACACTCTATTGTAATAATTCAGAAGAAATATGTTGACTCTGTAGTTCAATAATAAATTAAATAATAGCAAAAGAACAACAAACAAATCATTTAATGTCAGACTATCCTTTGCTAAAGTTTATGATGCTGAAACACTGGCTGCTGTTGAATTTAAAGATAGTATTAATTCTTTGAAACTTGGAAGGTAATAGTCCTTATAGACTGAACAGACAGTGATTTTTTCACTGAAGTATTAACTATGGTACCTTAATATACAGAATATTTTCATATAAATGTTGCTTTTTTTAATGATGTTACTCTCTTGTAAAGCAACCGATGGATATTGAACACTAACAGAAAAGAAACATTTTTACTGGATTTTCATGATTTATTGGTTCTTGTCATGCTATAGACAATTAGTTGCTTCCATTCACTTTCTTCTCTCTGCAATTTGGAGTTACTAACAGAGTGTTATCTTGTAACTAATCTTATAGGTATTTAGTAAAATTACTGAACATCTACCTTTCATGCATAAAAAATTTATATTTAACAACTTTTACTTAACACTAAGTGTAAAAATAACATGGGAGACTGGGCGTGGTGGCTTACGCCTGTAATCCCAATACTTTGGGAGGCTGAGGCTGGTGGATCAGGAGGTCAGGAGATTGAGACCATGCTGGCTAACACGGTGAAACCCTGTCTCTACTAAAAATATTTAAAAATTAGCTGGGCGTGGTGGTGGGCACCTGTAGTCCCGGCTACTCAGGAGGCTGAGGCAGGAGAATAGCATGAACCCGGGAGGCGGAGGTTGCAGTGAGCTGAGATTACGCCAGTGCACTCCAGCCTGGGTGACAGAGCGAGACCCCGTCCACTCCAAAAAATTAAAAACAAAATAAATCAATAACACAGGAAAAAAATTGCAAAAGAATTGGAGACCAGACTAATAATAACTAAAGTAATGAAAGTTTTTATAAAGACTTTTTGATGTATATAATTAGGAGCTTTCATCAAAGTCAAAGATGAAATACTAATTTTTTGAAAGTTTTATTTGATCTTTATCAAACCATAAGGGTGGCTATACTCTACCTTTCTTCTCTTAGGGTATCAACTGGGCCCAATAATTAAATTGACATAAAAGAGATTAATAGGAGAAAAGCATACAAATTTATTTAATACAAGTTTTATGTGGCATGGGAACCCTCATAAAGAAACGAAGACCCAAAGAAGTAGTTAATATCACATACAGAATTGGAAAATGAATAATAAGTTGTGAAAAAGCAACTACATTTTGTAAGGAGACTTAAAAGATAAGGGTTATTTTAACAACATCTGTACAGAATTCTGTCTTGACTTCCTGCCCTTGATTATTAGAACGGTACATCTTTCACACGGGAATTTCATCTTCTGCTTTTAAGACACAGGATTTAGGTCAGAGTGCCCTTCTTGTACCTGCTATTTTTCACATGACTTTAATTCAAAATAGTCAATATACCACAGTGGTATATTTTCTATTCCTTCAAAACAATATCATGTGGGATATATAAGCATATGTACTATCTGGGGATACCATTTTTAAGTAGAAGATAAATCTAATTTTTCTATCACCTTATTTTAGAATGAAAGCAAATCTTAAATGTTTATTAATATTCCTTCATAATTCTGCCCTTATAATTTTGATTAAATAAAAAATAAAATGAAATAAACCAATTAAAAGCATTTATACAAAAATAAGTAAATATATAAAATACATGTGCATAAACACACAAACATGCAGATGCATAAACATATACAGTGAAAGACATAAGTATTGCTTTTCTATTCCTTATTCTCATAAATTACTACATACGTGTGACACAGTAATATATTTGTGTATAATAACATTAGTTGAAAACTTATTTTTATAATAATAAAAGCAATTTTAGACTTTATATTTAGTACTGTTAAAGCTAATAGTTTAACTATTTACATGCATATTTACATACAAATGAATACGTAAGAATGCACAGATACAGAGGAAGTCATTGACAAACAATTTGCAAAGCGTAAATATGCATACACAAATATATTCAGCAAATATTTTTAAAAAAGGAATTCAGAGCTTATAAATATAGAGATTACTACTTGGGATTACAAAAGAAACATTAAAATAGAATATCATATAAGAAAATATGAGAAAATATTTAGAAAATATCAAAATTATAGCATTTGATTGAGTTGCTTTCTTCACTTTATGTCTGGTTTATATTAGCAACATGTGTTCTCACATGCTTAGCATGCAGGAGATCTTTCCCGTTCTTTGTCTTTTTTTTTTTTTTTTTTTTTTGTGAGACGGAGTCTTGCTTTGTCGCCCAGGTTAGAGTGCACAGGCGAGATCTCGGCTCACTGCAAGCTCTGCTTCCTGGGTTCACGCCATTCTCCTGCTTCAGCATCTGGAGTAGCTGGAACTACAGGTGCCCGCCACCACACCCTGCTATTTTTTATATATATATATATATATATTTATAGTAAAGACGGGGTTTCACCGTGTTAGCCAGGATGGTTTTGATCTCTTGAGCTTGTGATCTGCCTGCCTCAGCCTCCCAAAGTGCTGGGATTATAGGCGTGAGCCACCACACCCAGCCTGTCTTCTTAACCATACAGTTTAAGTATGAATGGTTTTATGTGAAAATATGGTCCTTTATCCCTAGGTATGTTTTGTGACACCCTGATTTATTATAACTTACTAGCCTACCTCTTCTCCCTTGATACCTTGCTTACTCTTTAGAATCTTTAAAATAATTTAAATCTAGGCAATAATTATCCACACTTGAATAAGTACTCTGAAAGTAGATGAGGATATTTTAAATCCCAAAATGAGAATTTCCTTATTTACAGGAAGATTTGGGGGCTGTTTAAAGAAAAAAAATCACTATTGCAGGGTGCTTCCAAGATGGCGGAATAGGAACAGCTCCAGGCTACAGCTTCCAGAGTGAGCAACACAGAAGACAGGTGATTTTTGCATTTCCAACTGAAGTACTGGGTTCATATCACTGGGGCATGTTGGACAGTGGGTGCAGGACAGTGGGTGCACCCACTGAGCAACAGCCAAAGCAGGGTGAGGCATTGCCTCACCCGGGAAGTGCAAGGGGTAAGGTAATTCCCTTTCCTAGCCAAGGGAAACCATGACACATAGCATCTGGAAAATCGGGTCACTCCCACCCTAATACTGTGCTTTTCCATAGGTCTTAGCAAAGGGTACACCAGGAGATTATATCCTGACCTGGCTTATACGGTCCCACACCCACGGAGCTTCCCTCATTGCTAGCAAAGCAGTTTGAGATGTAACTGCAAGGTGGCAGCCAGGCTGGGAGAGGGGTGCTCTCCATTTCTGAGGCTTGAGTAGGTAAACAAAGCCGCCAGGAAGCTCCACCTGGGTGGAACCCTCTGCAGCTCAAGGAGGCCTGCAAGACTAATAATGAAGAAAAGAGAGAAGAATCAAATAGACGCAATAAAAAATGATAAAATGGATATCACCACCGACCCCACAGAAATACAAACTACCATCAGAGAATACTATGAACACCTCTACACAAATAAACTAGAAAACCTAGAAGAAATTGATAAATTCCTGGACACATACACTCTCCCACGAGTAAACCAGGAAGAAGTTGAATCCCTGAATAGACAAATAATAGGCTCTGAAATCGAGGCAATAATTAAGAGCCTACCAACCAAAAAAAGTACAGGACCAGATGGAGTCACAGCCGAATTCTACCAGAGGTACAAGGAGGAGCTGGTACCATTCCTTCTGAAACTATTCCAATCAATAGAAATAGAGAGAATCCTCCCTAACTCATTTTATGAGGCCAACCTCATCCTGACACCAAAGCCTGGCAGAGACACACACTAAAAAGAGAATTTTAGACTAATATCCCTGATGAACATTGATGCAAAAATCCTCAATAAAATACTGGCAAACCGAATCCAGCAGCACGTCAAAAAACTTATCCACCATGATTAAGTGGGCTTCATCCCTGGGATGCAAGGCTAGTTCAACATACAAAAATCAATGAATGTAATCCAGCATATAAACAGAACCAAAGACAAAAACCACATGATTATCTCAATAGAAGCAGAAAAGGCCTTTGACAAAATTCAATAGCATGCAAAAAATAAATAAATTAATTAATTAATTTAAAAAAACACTATTAATTGTTTCTAAATATTGTATTACTTAAAGATAATAGCTTCAGATGCTGTTATCCTGGAATGAAAAGCAGGCTGGTACTTTTCTGTTACTGAGAAACTTATCATTATCCCTATAAACTGTAACCAAATGCTTTCTGAAACAGCCATATTCTTGCAGAAAGCAGATTTGAGTTAGGGCAGAACGGTCTTTGTTTATAGCTCATTTACTTCATTTGTCTAGGAAAGTTTCAGCACCTTTCTATTCGTAGAATATTATACTTAAAGAGGTCAGTAAGCTAAATTACAGTGAAGATGTCAAAGAAATATTAAGAGTTTTGCAGAGCCCAACTAAATCTTGATCAAAAGTACATAACTGTTTTATATTTTCCACAAAGCATTTATTTATAAATGCACATGCCGAAACCCTGATGTTGAACTTCCAGACTCCAAAACTTTGAGAAAGTAAATTTCTGTTCTTTAAGCCACTAGTGTACGATATTTTGTTATGGAAGCCCCAGGAGGTTAAGACAAAGGTTATATAGAATAATAATTAAGACCATTATGTATTCAACTGAGGTCTTGCTACTACATATGAGAATAATGGCTGCTCCAAGTGTCTACTGAATATAAATTTACATTAGAGAACTAACAAAAGAACCAAAGTAAACCACATTAAACACACACACACACATGCACATGCACAAAAATGCACACAATAATTATATGTTACAGTCAAGCAAGTGTAGAGCTCAGAATAAAATGTCAGAATTTATATTAAAATATAACTCATGTTCTACATTTCTTTAAATGTACTTATAGCTTAGATTATCCTTATATTAATATCCTTAAGGGAGAAGTGTCAAAATATAGAATCATTCTGAGACTCACTTTGAAAAATAGCAACAATGACATAATACAATTTAATCTATGTATATAACTTAAAATTCCTATGTAAAAATCATTAGAAAAAAATTATTTTTAAATTTAAATGAATATGACAGTTTCGACATCCAGGAAGAATTTTTTTTTTTATATAATAATGCATGAGTTAAGCATATTTAGTTGTGAGGTGGATTGAGCTATCTTGCAGGAAGTACATAAGGGATAAAATCAATTCATTAAGAGGTAAACTGAAAGCTTTATGAGATGAATTGCCCTTCATAGTGGCAATGATATTAGAGAAACAATAGTGAAAAATATATAAGAAAGTTTTTAAAAAATTCGAAATCAGAGGTCTACATATTTAAACTTTCCTCTTTGGAATAATTTTGGTAACAGCCCATCTGAATGTGAGCAGTGTAAACAGAAGTCACAAGCAAGGTAGTACTTTCTGCAACAAGAACTCATCCAATACCCTGTAACCTTGGATTATCTAAAAGATACAAATCCAGTAGTACCGTGGTCCCCCAAAATCCAAGGGCAGTTTCAGGTTCAGAACTGACTCAGCTCCAAAGGTTCTTAAATCTTTTTAAACGTCTAGCTACATATTCTAGATGTTAAGCTTGTAAGTTTGGAAAACTCTGTTTATTTTCCTGAAAAATACAGACTCCCATCAATAACTAATTGAGTTCTGCGGCAAAGGCTTTGAGTGTATAGATTATAAAAATGTTGGTTTTAAACTAAAATTTTATTTTTTGATTCTGGACTATGTGAGAGGGAATTAATAAAATAGTTGTCAAACTGATTTGAAATTACCTTGAAGTTCTTGTGTTCTACTGAGTAAATTTGTTTTTACGAAATAATTATTCTTAAGGGGAAAAAGACAATATACATATTTAGCTGTTGAAGAAATGTTATCCTATAATAGCCAAATGCATTCTAATATGGCTCTTTGCAAGTTTTATGATTAAAATACTGCATTCATTATTTCCACATAACAAATTACCCCAAAACTTAAAGGCTCAATAAAACATGTGTGTATTATTTCACATTCTGGGATAAGATATCTTGGCACAGCTTTACAGGGTTCTCTACTGCAGCATGTCTCACGAGCTGCAATCAAGGTATTGACTGGGCCGTAGTCATCTCAATGCTTAACTGTACAAAGATACTAGAAAAACCAGTTCCTAGTGGTATGTTGGGCTGCATTTGTCTTTAGTTTTTGCTGAGTGGGCCCCTCCAACATGACAGCTTGTTTCATGAAAGCAGGCAAGCCAAGAAAGAAATGGATCAGGTCTGCTAACAAGATATAAAAGCCACGACCTTTCCTAACCTAGCGGTGAAAGTTGTATCTTCTCTCACCATTGTGGTATTCTATTGGTTAGAAGTAACTGTTCGGCTGACACTCATGGAGAGGGAATTATAATATGAGGATGTGAATATCAAAAAGTAGACATCACTGAGGACTATCTTTAAGAGTTGCCTATTACAACACCTATTAAGTTTGTTGATTTTGTTTCATGCTTTGATTGCTTGCATACATTTTATAGACATTGAATTAATTGCATGAATAATCACTGAGACAGCTATTAAAACAAAAATTTAAATACATTGGGTGAAATTTACACTCATTATAAGTTGAGTATAGGAGTTTTTCAGCAAAATAATATATTAGCAGTTGCAAAGAGCTATTAAAAATAAGAAACTCTCTAGAAAAAGGAACCAAATAAAGTAGTTCTCTTTTTTCAGGTTGTGAAAACTATTGCAGTACAGATGTCTAATGTCCCTAAGGGACTATACAAGTGCTTTATGTAAATTTAAAAGGATTATACTCAAATAGATTACTCTAAAGTAATATGGCTTCTGCTGAGATACTGTTGCTACAATTAGCTGAGCTGGTCAAAAGAAAGTGAAGAAACACAAATGCAACATGTATTAGCCTGTGATTGATGACATATTATCTTTATTATTATTTATTGTAATGACTTTATACCTTTTCTATGTGATGTTCTAAATATTTTATAAATATTTAGTGATTTTATTCACATAATAACTCCAAGAGGTAGATAGTATTACCATTTGCACGTTATATATGGGGAAAGTGACGGAGAGTCGAGTCATTCACTAAGAAGGTACAAAGCTGAACTTGAGGCAGTCTGACTTCAGTTCTGAAAACCACATACACTATTTCCATATAATAACAGTTGGTAATAACTTATTATGTGCCTGGTTGTGTTTCTGGCTATTCACTGCATTCATAAGATTCAGGAACTATCACTATGTCAATGAAACAGACAAGGAGTACTCAAAATCAATTATGTGATAAAATAAAATAAAACACCTAAAACTATAAAACCTACACCGAATTAAAAATTAATCATAATTGCTCTGAACAGTTAAATTAAAAAAAAAAAAACATAGAAATGATACAGTCTACTTTTCTCAGCTTCAATAACAACTTTTTCTGGATTCACATAAAGATTCAAATGACAGAAACACTGACTCATACAACTTGAACTCATTAGAGATTACCAAGTGGCTTATGAAGAGTTAGCATTCTTGTCAGTAGAAACCACTGTCAATCTATTTTTATTGTTCCTATAAACTTCAATAAGAGCAAGTGTATTCTGGATTTGTAAATAGAAATAATTAATTTTTAAAAATTGAAGTTAATTCAATAATTTATATTTTGTAATCCTTATATTATTTTGTAACATAAAAAACAAATTATAAGCTATTTGATTAAGTTGGAGATACTGTTTTTCTTTACCACTAAAAACTTCAGTGTGCATTTCCTAAGAAAAAGCACATTTTCTTACATAACCACACCAAAATACTCAAATTAGAAAATTTAACATTTTTAACATTTTAACATAATCAACAGTTCATATCCAAATGTATTGTCAGTGATCAATTTTCTTAATAATGTCTTTTGCAGACTTTTTTCTTATCCTTGTTCTGAATTCATTCCACAGTGACATATTGCGTTTAGTGATTATTCATCTTTAGTCTCTTTTACTCTGGAACATTTTTCTTTCATGGATGTTAAACACTATGTTCCAGTTGTTTTACAAAGACTGCAGACTGGTGATTTTGTAGAATGTTTCTCAATTTGATTTTGTCTGATGTTTCTTCATGATTAGATTTAGGTTTTACATATTTGACAGGAATCCGACCCAAGTGATGTTGTATACTTCTCAGTGCATCCTATCAGTGTGTACATGGTGGTGATATCCTAATATTGTCAGTATCAAGTGATCACTTATATAAAGTAGCATATGCTAAGACTTTCCACTGTAAAATTATTTTTTCTCATTATAATTAATAAATCATATGTGGGAAAACAGTTTGAAACTACATAGTTTTGACATCTTGTCATCAAATATTATTAGCCTAGTTTTAGAATCTATTGATAATTTGCTATCTTCAATATAATATAAATTGGCATTCACCTGTAAGAAGAACTTTCATCCCACCACCTTCATATATTTGATATATAATTTCCGACTCTTATTTTATTCTCTGGACGATTATATATTACCATCACTATTTATTTTGGTGCCCAAATTTGTCACATTATAGTACATGTCATGTATGATTTCAGTTATTTTATATAAGCTGATGCTAATTTTATGGACAAGTATATGAACTAGATAGATGATTGTTCTATATTCACTTGAAAGAGATGTAGAAAAAAATAAAATAAAATAAAAATAAATAAAAGAAAGAGATGTAGAGTTATAGTGTTCCATGTGAAATAAATACTGATATTTGATAGTGTTGTTCATATCTTACTCATCCTTACAAATTATTTTATGAGAGTATAGTTTTCATATTCACACTTTCTTTAAAGTAGATTTATGACTATAAACAGTGGTTTTAATTGGTAGTGATTTTACCCTCAGGTAAGATTTGTTAATGTCTAGAAACATTTTTGCTTGTCACAACTTGGGGATGATCTCATTGGTGGGTAGAGGCCACAGATCCTAGTAAACATCCTATTAAACATCCACTGTTCAGCCCTCACACCAAGAATTATACAGTCTAAAATGTCAATAAAGCCAAAGTTGAGAAACCATACTATAAAAATTTTATTTCTATTGTGTTATGTGTAAAATATGAGTAATTTCCTAAAGGATGTAAGAAAACATAAGTTTAAGCCATCTAATAATGGGAAGACTATCATGTATGTTTTTGTGGGAATTTAACTTGTGTTAAACTCTGATATATTATTTAGGAGCAAGATTATAAATTGTTTCGAGTTGTACAATAACAAATATGAGTAAGTTTTATAATTGATACAATGATTACTTATGTGCAGATAATGGCTGTTAAAATACTTTGAAATTTCTATATTTCACTAAGATGCAAGCCATTTCATCTGTTCCAAATAAGAGATTATTATTGTCTTATTAATGATTGTGTCCTAAGCAACAGTTGAGTATTGAAAGGCCAATCAAGAAACTTTTGTTTCACAAAAGTATGAATTAGTTTACAGGGAAACATAATTTTAATAATCATTTCAATATTTCTTAGTTGCTCTATAAAGTAGTTTTTTACAAATCATTAAAAACTAAGGTCCAATTAACAAGACCAAGTTACCAAAAAATTCTGAATTTTCAAGTTCTGGTTTATCGAGCTTTACTGCTTATGCACAGTTCTTTCAAAATTACCAGGTGTCAAGGAAAAAAATACTCTTACAACATTAACCAATACATTTTTCACTTATTTTTCTGCATGTTAGAGACAAAGAATAAAATGATAGCTGTTATATTTCATGACAATAATACTACCATGAGACATTATATTCTATTGTCTCGTGTGATAATATAATATTGCAAGTCTCTGAAGCTATGATTCTAGAGGTTCTGCACATGACTCCTCCTATCTTCCATTCCATTTGTTTCAAGGATGGAACCCCAGATTCATAAGATGATATCCCAACATCTTTCTTATCGTGTGGACCCCTTCTAGTTATCCCTAAAACTATAATAATTTATAAATTCCGTCAAGGTGACAAAGCACTGATTCAAAATTTGTCTTCCAAACATTGCGACTATTTTGATATATTCTTGCCTATTTGAATATTTTGATGTATGTTAGTAATGGTAAAATTCTTTAACATTGTTATTAAGCCATTTTGTTGACAAAGGTTAATGTTAAGCATATTAAAACTATAATTGAAAGTTTTATTTTTTCAGATCTATTATTTGAGGCCCTTTTTCTTCTGTATTTATATATGTGTATGTATCCACACATACACACATAAAAATGCATATATCCACTCAAAAAGTATTTTGCTAAATATCTAAATGTGTTCTGTTTCAAAATGACTTGATAACTTACCAAGGATTTATCAAAGCATAAAAGACATGATAACGTTTATTTCTCCACAAAACAAATTGTAAGGTTAGAAAGCAAGATTGTTCATGTAAATAGTGACTAGAAGTTTCTAGAACTTTCAACAGGTGGCTATAATTTAAAGTTTTCCTATAAAGCAACCTTTTATCCTTTTACTTTTACTATTACACTGGGATAAAAGCAAGCTCTGAACATATGAACCAAGCTGATGTACCTAAGGGTTGACTGTCATTTAAATCTCTCTGTGTGTGTGTGTGTGTGTGTGTGTGTGTGTGTGTGTGTGTGTAATCTGAAAGAAGAAAAATAGTTTCTCTAAAATTGTAAAGACTTTGGCGGTCTGTAAAACTACAGATTTTACTCCTTAAAAAGTACTTAAAATGTATAAAGACATGAGAACCAATGAAGAATTCTTACTGGTATTTTTACATCATTTCAAATTTTATGTCTGAAGTCAGACATTCATATTACTTTCATTACTTAGTATTTCAAAATACATAAAGTGAAATTGAATGCATGTTAGAGGAAATTAAAAGCCCTAGGAGTTTGTTTAAATAAATATTTTCTATTATTTTTATATCTATAATTTTCTTTGAAAAGTAAACAATCACATGATATAATAAGATCTATCAGTTGTAACTTCAACTTGCACATTATCCTCTAATTATTATCTTCTCTCCAACCTTTATTCATATATTTTATCTTGTGTGCATTGTCCAATGAATATCTGATCCTCTTTGCTATCTGCTTAGAGTCCACATACCCATCCCCTCAGAACACAATAAAATATTTTCATCTTTTGATTGCATCTTTCCTTAGATTTTTCTACACATACCAGCAGATTTGAATATGTAATTTTTACCCCTCCCTTTTAAACAAAATTTACAGTGTTAAACATGTTGTTCCATCCTTCATTTTCATAGGGCAGCATATTTTGGAAATCTTTCTGTATCTGTATTTAGCTAGTTCCTTTCTTCTTTATTATCTATGTATGGTCTTTTATTGATTTAGTGTATTTTAATAATCAATAAATATCTAGATTGATAGATATTTGAGATAGTGTCATTTAAGCAGTCTTACAATGATACAATGATTGGCCTTGCACATATTCCCTGAAGTATTTTGTTTACAATTTCATAAACCACAGTGTTGGCTCCTTTATGTTTCAACTTGCCTAGGCTATGGCACCCAGTGTATGGTCAAAACAGCAGTCTAGATGTTGCTGTGAAAATATTCTTTCCATGTGATTAACACTTTAATAAGTAGACTTTGAGTAAAACAGATTACCCATTATAATGTGTGTGAGCCTCATCCCATCAAGGGAAAACCTTAAGCTGAAAGAATGAGGTCTCCCAAAGAAAAAGCAATTATGTTCCAGACCTCCTTTGGACTCAAGACTACATCAACCCCTTCCAAAATATACAGCCTGCCAACCCGCTCTGAACATTCTGGACCTGCCATCTTCCACAATTTTGTGAACCAATTCTTTAAAATAAATTTTTCTAGCTCCTTCTTGACATATATGTCCCATTTGTTTTGCTTCTCTGGAGAATCCTGACAAACACAATCAATCAGACAGAATTGGGACTGGTAAATTCTCTACTACTGTTTTTCATTCAATTCAAGCACCAAGTTTTGTTACTGTTGTTTGTTTTGTTTTCAGGACAACTAAATTAGATGAATCATTTCAAATATCTTTATGGATTAAAAAATGCATTTGTTCTAGAATAATGGCAGTGTTGGAATAGGAGAGTAATTGATGATTTTATTTCCTACTCTGCTTCCATTTGCCTAAGAATTACCTGAGCATTATCATTATGCTTTCATGAACTCTGTAACTTCCTAAAGGAGACACATGAGCTTTTATCTGTGTGCATTATAACATTTATGGTTGATTATTTTAATGGTTTCCTAAAGTCTTAGGAACAATATTCCCAAAGGGAAACTCATCTACAGGTGCACAAGGAAGTGCTGAAGTGAAGTCAGTCCCTCATCTTCATGCAAATAATGTACACAAATATAACACACAAATTGAGTATATAGAATTCAATACGATTTTTGTAAGATCATTTAAAAACTTTGTGAATCTGTTTACCCAACATAACTTATAGTAAGACTTCCTGGTGTTATCTTACAACTGTGCTAGCTTAGCTCTTAAGGGCACCAGGGAGATTATGAACAAGTTTATCATCTAATTACAATCATTTCATAATTTGTTCTGATTCACAGAAGAACAAAGTGCCTGAAAAAAGAATAGAACAATAGATGGATAATTTTCTTTCAGAAGAAAATAATAGATTTCAAAGCCAGGTAATAGAATCATAAAGAATGAAAAAGAAGTATTAAGGAAAAACTTAATTTTGTTCCATCTACCTAACAATAATTTAAATAAAGTTTAAAATCTTTAAAATCTTTTTATGAATGTCAGAGTTTGAGATAAAGAAACAAACATTATTGGTCACAATGGGCACATTGATAGTCCTAGATCATATTACTCTTGGCAGGCATGAAGAAATAAATTATAAAAGCTTAGAACTGCATGAACATGCCACTTTAAAAAACTTTAAGACACACCATCATTTGTATTCGAAAAATTTCAACTATGTATGTTAGACTAGTTTTATATTTTGGTGGGTACATAAGGCTCAAGTGTACCTTAATTGTTAGTACTGAGCTTGATTCTTATTATAATAGAAGACCTGGCTTTCTAATGAAGAAAGATATTGTTTTATAATTGAAATAAAAATTGTTGGATTAATATAATTTCAAATATAACATTATTTCAAAAATTAGCTCTATGACTATTTATAACTTCAAGATAATTATATTCAATTTTTATTTAAAAATGTAAGTCCTTGATACAAAATAATAAAAACATAAATTTTTACAAATTTTATATAAAATTGTTATTAAAATATAACATTTCATTTACAAAGTTTATAATAGCAATACATTAGATTTGGAAAAATATTTGCTACTTGTAGTATTTTGTACCTAGCTAAATAACTTGTTTCTTCCAAAGCCCTTGCTTACATATTTCATGATTTATTGGCTTCTGAATAAGATCAGTAAGTTATTTGGAGCCTAAACGATGTTAATGACTCAGAGCGCTGGTAACAAAACTTTAGTCTATTTCTAGTTCAGATTTCTTACTTTTATATGTTCTTTATTTCTTGATGGTATTGTTATAAAAACGAAAATCCATTTTTTTTCCTGCCGAACAACAATTTTTATATAAAGAAAATACTGTTTCATTGAAATTGCCAGTGGGAATTTGGAAATTATTACATTGAGGGAAATACCTCTATAACTTTGTGTATTATATATTAAACTTGGCCAGTCAATGATATTACATATTAAATCAAACCAGTTGTCTAACCAAAAATGTGAGCTTTTAAAAAATATATTTGTGAAGGCCCCACTTGATCACTGTTCTGTGGGAAACTACATTAAAATTCCTCAATAGCTAAATAGTCAGTATTTGTGGATTTTTTTGATAAGTCCAATAGATTTTCTCTTTTTTAATTTGTATGTTTTAACTTTGCCTCTTAATAGAAAGCAGGAGTGAGCATGAAAAAGAGATTTAAGATTAGGTATGCATGTACAATGTTTGAGACATTTGACTAATACATGGCATAATTAAACTGTACATCAAATCTCTAGTTTTAAAGTCCATATACCATGATGATTCATAACAATATTTAAGTGGTTAAAAAAGTTGTAATTCATTATACTTTTGAATGAATGTCACTTTGGAAGTCATTACTGTAACTATGTATTACACAAAGATGATTAAAAATTCTGTAAGAATTTAAAAATTTAAAGTCAAGGACTGTAATTCCTAGGCACTACTAGTGCTGGATTGGGCTCAGAGCCAACAGACTAGGATGCCACGTGACCTGGGGAGACACCAGTCAGGGCAGCCAAGGATGTGCTTGTACCACCCTTCCCCCAACCCTAGGCAGTTCAGCTTTCAGTGACAAAAGTAACTCTTTCCTTCTGCTTAAGGAGGGGAGAGCAAAGAGTAAAGAGGACTTTGTCTTGTATCTTCAATACCAGCTCAGCCACAGTAGGATAGGCCACCAATAAGAGTTGTGAGACTCCCATTCCAGGCCTAGCTCATGTATGACATTTCTAGACACACCTTTGGCCAAAAGGGTACCCGCTGCCTTGAAGGGAAGAACCAAGTCCTGAAATTATTCATTACATGCTGACTAAAGAGTTATTGGGCCCTGAATAACCAATAGTGATATGCAGGGAGTATGCCACGGGCCTTGGGCTCTGAGACCTGCTGGCTTCAGGTGTGACCTATCACATTCCTAGCTATGGTGGGTATGATGGTAGATTCTTTCTGCTTGGAAAAAGCAGAGAAAAAATTAAAAAGGACTTTGTATTGAAACTTAGGTACCAGCTTGGCCACAGAAGGGTAGAGCTATAAGCAGGAACTTGCAATCTCCAAGCCCAGACCAAGGATCTTGGACAGCATTTCTGGACTTGCCCTGGGCCAGAGGGGATCCCACTGCCCTGAAAGTGAGTGCCAAGCCTAGCAGCATTCACCACGAACTGAAGGAAGAGCTCTTGGGCTTCAAGTGAACATCAGGAGTAGCCTGGCAGAACCCCTCATGAGCCAGTGGTGGTGGTGGCCACAGCGAGAGGCTCTTCTGCCTGGGGAAAGGGAAGGAAAGGACTGGAAAGACTATATTGTAGTTTGAGTACCAATTTGGCTGCAGTAGAATAGAAAGAAGGTATATTTCTAAGGTTTCTTACTCCAATCCCTGGCTCACAGGCAGCATCTCTGGACCTGCCCAGGACCTGGGTGAACTTGCTACCCTGAAAGGAAGGACACACACCTGGCTGACTTTGCCACCTGCTGATTGTATAGAGCTAGAGCCTTGAGTGAACATAAGTGCTAGCCAGAGTGGTTACAACAGACCTCGAGTGAGACCCAGTGCTGTGTGCTGTTCTTACTCAGTGCAGTCCCAACGGTGTATTCTTTAAATGGTACTATTTTATATATTAGCATTATGGAATGTGGTATATTTCAAAAATAGTATATTAATGCAACATATAGTAAGAATCTGGATCCTAGATTTTCATTTTATTCATTCTAACTTTTTTTTTAACCAACCTTTTCTCAGGTAAGTGCTTGGAAAATAAGTCCTCTAGTTTTGAAAATAAAAGTAAATCAGTTGCAAAATACATTTGCCTTTGTCACCTGACTTGTTTCCTATGATTTTAAATTATGCTACATTTATTAATGGTAACCTCTTTTTAATGATTGCATTAACACACAAATAAATAAGAAGCCATTGATCATTTTAGAATGCGTTTAGTCTTTATGAAAAAGGCAGAGGCACTGTCATGTCTTAATGTCTGTCACCTAGAAATGGCAAAGGCAACAATCTCCCTAAAGTACCTGATTTTGCTTCACAATGATCAGAGAAAATATTCTTATTTAAAAACCCCTAAAAATTTCTTATCAATATTTCTCTTATATGAAAAATATACTACAAATGATGTTTTATAAATCAGTGGTTCTTAAAGGTTTATATGCACATAATCAAACGTAAGGTTTATTAAAGGATGATTACTAAATCAACAGGCACAAGCCACCACACCCAGCTAATTTTTGTATTTTCACCATGTTGGCCAGGATGATCTCTATCTCCTTACTTCGTGATACACCTTCCTTGGCCTCCCAAAGTGCTGGGATTACAGGCATGAGCCATTGCGCCCAGTCAATCAATCCCTACAGTTTCTAATTGAGCAGTCTGAAGTGTATAGTACAGGCTGATAATATGCATTTGTAACAAATTTCTAGATGATGCTAATCCTGCTGGTATAGGGACTACTCTCCAATAATGACTATTCATGATTACTGGCATAAGGTATCAGGCCATTGGTATAAAAAACCATTAAAATTATATTTATACATATATATATATAGACATATACACATATAGACACATACATAGGCACACAAACATATGCATACACATACCTATGCACATACAGCACATATACCATACCTACAAATATATATACTGACTCATCTTTTTTTTTTTTTTTTTTTTTTTTTTGAGACAGAGTCTCGCTCTGTCGCCCAGGCTGGAGTGCGGTGGCCGGATCTCGGCTCACTGCAAGCTCCGCCTCCCGGGTTCACGCCATTCTCCTGCCTCAGCCTCCCGAGTAGCTGGGACTACAGGTGCCCGCCACCTCGCCCAGCTACTTTTTTTGTACTTTTTAGTAGAGACGGGGTTTCACCGTGTTCGCCAGGATGGTCTCGATCTCTTGACCTCGTGATCCGCCCATCTCGGCCTCCCAAAGTGCTGGGATTACAGGCTTGAGCCACCGCACCCGGCCTATACTGACTCATCTAATAAGTAATAGTAGCTTTTTTGTTAATTGCCTGCAATACAATTTTTTTTCCTGCTTGGGCATTAATTGAGATTTTAGTGGAATTTACATAATTGCAAAACAGTTTACCATAAGGAATTAAAAAATTATATGTATGACTTCTTTATAGGTACTAAAATCTTATTTGTACACATATACAATTGACATAAGACAAATGTAAACCTATTTGAGTTTTACCATTTGGCCCCTGTCTTTCTTGCCTTTACCTCACATGTTCTTTAGTTGTAGTAACATTACTAAATCTTGTCTTCTCACATCTCAAATTTTGTGTACATAATGTAATTTCTAACAAGATATTACCACTCAGCCTCCAATTCTCCAAACCTCATTCTATTTTATTATAGAGTTCAGCTCTTTATTGAACATGTTATAACAGAAGTTTAGTCAAAAAGATTGAAGCCCACGTTATCATGGGACTCCTCATATTCCTCTCTTTGTTCTCCTTTCTTCTTCCAAGCTTCGGCAGTAGCTGAGGAAGGGATAGTATCTCCTGCCAGTGTAGCACCTGCTGCTGGGGCATTTCCACCAGCTGCTACATTGTAGATGAGGCTTTTGATACTGATGTTGGCCAACGTCTTTGCAAATGTGGCAGGCCAGAAAGGCTTTAATGAAGACACTGATGTTACACAAAATATCAAATATTAGTCATTTGTAGAGACCATCATTTTTGAATAAATGAATAAGATAATTTTATAAATATATTTTGTGAGCATTTAGAAAATTATCAAATGAACACAAGATTTAAAAATTGAAATAAAAATTATAATAATAAATGACATAAATGTAAAGCAAATCAACATTTCTAGCTAAAAGCAAATAAAGAACCCTAATTTTACCCCAAATATGCACCCATATTTCAGAAATAGATACACCATCTAGAAAATTAATAACACTTATCCTGTTGAAGTTTGCATTTATTCTTTCCTGTCTAGTAATTTAGAGACAACTCCCACAAAACTTCAACGTTGTAAGTGGAGTAAGAATAGCATTCATTTGTTTAATCCCAGGAGATACAGAACCACAAAATACTGAAGGGGTGATGCTGGGGGAATTTTGGAAACTCTGGTAGTCAAAAATAGAGAAACTTGTATAATATGCATATGTTTAAACTGCCACAGACCTAAGCTGAGAGAGAAGTATATACCACCTCTAGTAAGCTGACTCATAATAGAGGAAATTCTACTGTAAAAAGAAAATAAAGAAAGAAGGTTGAGGGTTGAATTGAATGAAGGGCTAAATATCAGGGGTTGGAAATTACACAAACAACCTTAAAATTCTGCCTACCATATGAGGAAACTTGGTATGATGTTTTTATTACCTGGGATGATATCTGATTTATGTTATACTAAGCTTTTATGAAACTAGGCTAGGGCTTACAGACTCTTCTTCCTACCCAGAATCTCCCTCAGCCCATTCCATTTAAGGCGCATCTATAAAATATGATCCTCCTCATCCACCTATACACATATAATATGGGGAACTCTGAGGAAAATATCAGACTATTATCAGTTCTCTCTGGGACAAATATATCTGAAAGTCATTGCTGGCACACAATTTTAAAGACAAAAATTATGACCCTGGAATTCCTCATCTGGCTATAGAATTGCTTTCTTTCAATGAAAACAAGAGAAAATATTACCTGGAATGAAATAATTCAGACAGAGTAACACTCTGAAAAGCCGAAGAAATTTAAGAAGCAATGTTGATAAACAAGGGGTAATTACAATCAATAACTAAACAGTTGAAAATAATTAGGATGATAAACATCAACAGAGTAAAAAAATGTTTAAATGAACTTTATTAATTATATATATGGTTACAAACAAAAACTAAAAAGAATATTGAACAAGAATACACAGAATATAAAGTTAATTATCTGGGTCTGAAATCCTATTTTGTCAATTAAAGCCTAGAGCAGTGATCAACAGAAATAGATTAAGGAATAAGTGGAGATGATTTTTTCAAAATTCAAAATATTAAAATATTTATTTTTACTTTTCATAATTGGGTTTCACTAGCAATATAGTTATGCTTCTCTACCATAAACACTGAAACATAATACAGTATTCAATAAGAATAAACTTTTCAGCATTTAAATGCTTTTTACAGACCACTTTTTCCTCAATTGCAATTTTTTTAAATTAAAGAAACAAAACTAATAGGATATATATGAACATATAAGAGGATATTTATTATGTGGATTGGTTCATGTGATTAAGGAGACTGAGAAGCCTCATGATATACTTTCCAAAAACTGGAGAACCAGGAAAGCTAGTGATGTAATTTATTCTGAGTTCAGAGGATTGTGAATTAGAGGAGCTGACGGTATAATTCCAAGACCACAGCTGATGACTTGAGAACCGAAGGGATGCTGATGTAAATCCTGAAGTCCAAAGAACAAAGAGCCAAGAGCTCTGTCAGAGGACAGAAAATAAATGTGCCAGCTCAAGAAAAGAGAGTACTTTCACCCTTTCTCTGTTTTTGTTGTTGTTGCTGTTGTTGTTGTTGTTGTTCTACTGCAGGCAAGACCTCAATGGATTGGATGATTCCTGCCCACATTAGTTCTTTACTCAGTCTAATGATTAAAATGCTAATCTCCTCTGGAACCCTCCTTACAGACACATCAAGAAATAGTTTTACACCAGCCTTCTGGGCCTCTCTTAACCCAGTAAATTTGACATATAACATTAACTAACATCATATCTATTTCAGCATATATTTTTCCTGGACTTGTCCTGTTTTCCCAAGTATTAATCATAAAAATAATTTAAATATTTATTAAGCTTTCACTATGCTATGTAAATACTAAATAATGAGAAATAAAATGTGAATATGAGAAATTGTAGTGTAAAGACACTATAATCACAATTCTCAAAATAATAAAATTGATGACTGAAAAGTAAGATATCTTGTAATGTGGAAAAATAGTTTCAGAGACATAAAATGAGTAACATCATAAAACAAATTATACATTTGTTTATTTTTTAAAACACCAATAAAATGTACAACTATTTGGAAAGATTAAAGTAAATGTAAAAACATAGCATAAATTAGTCAAGGTGCAGTGGCTCGTGCCTATAATCCCAGCATATTGGGAGGCCTAGGAGGGCGAATTACTTAAGGCTAGGAGATGGAAACCAGCCTGGCCAACATGGTGAAATCTTGTCTCTGCTAAAAATACAAAAATTAGACGGACATGGTGGAGTATACCTGTAATCCCAGCTACTCCTGAGGTTGAGGAAGGAGAATAACTTGAACCCCGAGGGGTGAAGTCTGCAGTGAGAGGAGATCACGCCACTGTTCTACAGCCTGGGTAACAGAGTGAAACTCAGTCTCAAACAACAAACAAACAAAAAAATAGCATAAATGACATAATATTACATGATAGAAATATTCCTTAAAGATGTTAGCTTTTGGAGAAAGGCTATGGGAATATAGCAGAGTAGGGAGGACCAGGAATCTCTCTCCCCACATAGACAATGGTGACATTGACAGAATCAGTCTGATATAACTACTCTGGAACTCTGGAGTCTTTTGAAGGCTTGAAACTTCCAGGGAAAGGCTTGGATTCATAGCATGCAGGAGCCAGGTGGCCAAAAAGGAGCCTTTTCAAAAACCAGAGATCTGTACTCTGATTTCTGATTGCTCCTTCTTATCACAAAGGTACAGAAAAAGAAGCGAGTGATCAGTGTTGTTGCACTTACCCTAACTTTTGCCAGGGCCTCCCACTCTGGCTGAATTACCAGGGAATTTAGAGGGGACCCATGCCCTTTTCCACCAACTTTCATTTCTTTTTTTCTATTTTTTTTTTTTTCCTTTTGGAAGTCAGACGTTAAAGGCTGTCACATTTAGAAGTAACTGCATATACAGAGAAAATTACAAAGTGAAAACCCAAGTCCGGGAAAGACACAGGATGAGAAAAAACAAAACAAAACAAAACCTGTAAAATAAATAAATAAATAAATAAAATTAAAAAAAAAATTGGTGGGAGGGGCCAAGAGGGCAGAGTAGAAACAGCTCTCGTCTGCAGCTCCCAGCAAGATCAACGTAGAAAACCAGGGATTCCTGCATATCTAACTGAGGTACTCAGTTCATCTCATTGGAACTCATTAGGCAGTGGATGCAACTCACGGAGCAGAAGCAGAGAAGGGCATCACTTCACGTTGGAAGTGCACGGAGCCAGGGGATCTCCCTCCCCCAGCCAAGGGAAGCCATGAGGGATTGTGCCACCCGTGAAGGGTACTATGCTTTTCCCACACATTTTTGCAATTTGTGGATCAGGAGATTCCCTTGTGAGCCTACACCACCAAGGGCTCCAGGTTTCAATCACAAAACTGGGCAGCTATTCGGGCAGGCACTGAGCGGCAGGTGGTTTTTGTTGTTGTTGTTGTTGTTGTTGTTGTTGTTGTTTTCTTTAATACTCCAGCAGTGTCTGGAACTCCAGTGAGACAGGAAAAACATCCTGTCGCTCAGAAAGGGGGCTGAAGACAGGAAGCCAGGCGGTCTGACTCCCCATGTCCCACTCCCATAAAACCAACCAAGCTACTGGCTTGAAATTCTCACTGTCAGCAGAGCAGTCTGGAGTCTGGCTTGGATGACTGAGTTTGGTGGACAGAGGGGCAACCACCATTACTGTGGCTTTGGTAGGCGGTTTTCCCCTGACAACATTAAGGAGACTGGGAAGTTTGGACTGGGCAGAATTCTCCAAAGCGCAGCAAAACGGCTGTGGCCAGACTGCTTCTCTAGATTCTTCCTCATTGGGCAAGGCATCTCTGCAGGAAATCCAGAAGCTCCAGTCAGGGGCTTACAGACAGAACACTCATCTCCCCGGGTCAGAGCACCTGGGGGTAGAGACAGCTGCGGTTTCAGGTTCAATGGATTTAATCTTTCCTGCTTGCCAGCTCTGAAGAGAGTGGCTGATCCTGACAAGGGGGATTCTCCCAGCGCAGCACAGCGCAGCAGCTCTGCTAGGGGACTGACTGCCTCCTCAAGCAGGCTGACCCCGTGGCTCCTGACTGGGAGAGACCTCCCAACAGGGGTCCACAGACACCTCATACAGGACAGCTCCAGCTGACATCAGGCCAGTGCCCTTCTGGGACGAAACTTTTAGGGCAAGGAGCAGGCAGAAATCTTTGCTGTTCTGCAGCCTCTGCAGTTCACCTGGTGATACCCAGGTGAACCGAGTCTGGTGTGGACCCCCAGCAAACTGCAGCAGACCTTCAGAAGAGGGGCCTGTTAGTTTTGTTTTTGATTTTTTTCTAACAAACCGAAAGCAACAACACCACCACCACCAACAAAAAAGACACTCCCACCGCACAAATCCCCATCCAAAGGTCATCAGTCTCAAAGATCAACAGTAGATAAATCCATGAAGATGAGGAAAAACCAATGCAAAAACACTGAAAATTCCAAAAGCCAGAATGCTTCTTCTTCAAATGATCACATTAGCTTTCCAGCAAGGGCACAGAACTGAATGGAGGATGACATGGACAAATTGACAGAAGCAGGCTTTGGAAGGTAGGTATTAACAAACTCCGTTGAATTAAAGGAGCATGTTCTAACCCAATGCAAATAAGCTAAGAACCTTGATAAAAGATTACAGGAGCTGCTAACTAGAATAACCTGTTTAGAGAAGAACATACATGACCTGATGGAGCTGAAAAACGCAGCACTAGAACTTTGTGAAGCATACACAAGTATCAATAACCGAATTGATCAAGCAGAAGAAAGGATATCAGAATTGGAAGACTATCTTGCTGAAATGAGGCATGAAGACAAGACGAGAGAATAAAGAATGAAAAGGGACAAACAAAATGTCTGAGAAATGTGGGACTATATAAAAAGATCGAACCTATGATTTATTGGAGTACATGTAAGAGACAGGGAGAATGGAGCCAAGTTGGAAAACACATCTCAGGATATTATCCAGGAGAAATTCCTCAACTTAGCAAGACAAGACAGCATTCATATTCAGGAATATAGAGAACATTGCTAAGATACTCAGTGAGAAGAGCAACCCCAAGATATATAATCATCAGATTCTCCAAGATCAAATTAAATGTTAAGGGCATCCAGAGAGAAAGGTCAAGTCACCTACAAAGGGAAGTCCATCAGACTAACAGCAGATCTCTTAGCAGAAACCCTATAAACCAGAATAGAGTGGGGGTCAATATTCAACATTCTTAGATAAAAGAATTTTCAACCCAGAATTTCATATCCAGCCATACTAAGTTTCATAAGGGAAGGAGAAATAAAATCCTTTCCACACAAGCAAATGATGATTTTGTTACCACCAGGTCTGCCTTGCAAGAGCTCCTGAAGGAAGCACTAAGTATGGAAAAGAAAACCTGGTACTAGCCACTCCAAAAACACACCAAAACATAAAGATCAGTAACACTATGAAGACACTGAATCAACTGGTATGCAAAATAACCAGCTAGCATCATTATGGCAGGATCAAATTCACACATAACAATATTAACTTTAAATGTAAATGAGATAAATGTTCCAATTAAAAGACACAGACTGTGAAACTTTCCCAGATAAATAAAAACTGAAGGACTTTGTTTCCCACAGGTCTGCCCTGCATGAAATGCTCAAGGGATTCCTGGAGGAAAAAAATAAATGAATACTAAACAATAATTCAAAGTTGTATGAGGAAATAAATATCTCAATTATGGTATACATGGGAAATTATAAAAGCTAATATTGTAACCATGGTTTGCAACTCAAGTTTTTTTTTTCCAGATGATTTAAGATACTAAAACATTTTTTAAAAAATTATTTGTATAAAAACTTGTATTATTGTAACTTTAGTGTGTAATTCCACACTTCATTTTCTATTTAAGAGGCTAATGCATTTTTTAAAAATAGTTTATGTTTTGAGGAACATAATACATAAAGATTTAATTTTGTGACAGCAATAATCAAAACATGTGGCGATGGAGTTGTGAAGAACCAGAGTTTTATATGTTTTCAAGTTCAACTGGTAGATTTATAGTGTTATAACTTGAAGATGTAAAATGCAATCTCATGGTAAACAGAAAATATCTAGAGAATATACACAAAAAGTAATGTGAAAGAAATTTACTCTGATTACTGAGGTCAGAAATGAAAATGGGAACAGTACTACCAATTCCACAAAAAACTGAAGAGCATTTTAAGAAAGAACTGATGCAAAAAATTAGGTAACTTAGATGAAGTGTACAATTCTCTAGACACGCAAAAACCTATCAAGACTAAATCATAAAGAAATGTAAAATATAAATAGACTTATAACTAGTAACAAGACAGGTCAGTAATCAAAAATTTCTTGATGACGAGAAGCCCTGTACCTGATGGCTACACTGGTGAATTCTATGAAGAATTTAAAGAATTAATACCAATGCTTTTCAAACTTTTCCAAATAACTGAATAGAAGGGAATATTTCCTAATTCACTCTATTAGGCCAGCATTACTCTGATTAAAGAAGCCATGCAGAGACACTGCAAGAAAAAACTACAGGTCAATATTCTTTATAAATATTGATACAAAAAATCTCAGCATAATACTAGCAAACTGAATTCAGCAGCGTATCAAAAAGATTATATACCATGTTTAAGTGGGATTTGATTTTGGAATGCAATAATGGTTCAACATGCAATAATAAATCAATACAATACTCTATATCAATACATTTTTAAAAAACAGCATGATCATCTAAGTTGTTTGAGAAAAAGCATTTGACAAATTCAGCACCCTTTTATTATAAAAATACTCCAAAAATTAGTTGAGTAAAATATAAGAAACATACCTCAGCATAACAAAAATCAAGCCATATATGAA
The DNA here is from genome assembly GCF_043159975.1 of Macaca nemestrina. Classification (NCBI taxonomy): domain Eukaryota; kingdom Metazoa; phylum Chordata; class Mammalia; order Primates; family Cercopithecidae; genus Macaca; species Macaca nemestrina. The sequence goes on along the minus strand of NC_092127.1, from coordinate 123,039,758 downwards.
AAACTCAAAGCAAACGTTAGAGTCAATAGTGAATGACTGAAAACTTTCCCTCTAAGATCAGGAAAGGTAAAGATGTCCACTTTCACCATTTGTATTTAATCTGGTGCTAGAAGTTCTAGCCAGAGCATTTCAGCAAGATAAATAAATGGAAGTCATCTGAATTGAAAAAGAAGTAAAATTATCTCTACTCATATTTGATATGATCTTTTAAGTAGAAAGAGTAATTATTCCACAAAAACTCTTAGAAATAATAAATAAATTCAGCAAAGTAGCATAAAACAGAGACAACACACAAACTGGCTGCATTTTATATATTTCAATGACCCATATGAAAAGAAAATTTTGTAAATAATTCCGTTTATAATGGCATCAAAAATAATATGAAAATTAGAAATTAGCTTAACCACGAGGTGAAAGACTTATACAATGTAAACTAAAAATCGTTGCTGAAATAAATGTAAAAGACATAATTAAATGGTAATGAATCCTGTGTTCAAAGATGTAATATTGTTAAGATATCAATACTACCCAAAGCATCTACAGTTTCAATGCAGTCCCTATCAAAATTCCACTGATTTTTCTTTTTGTAAAAGGGAGAAAAACATCTTAAAATGTATATGATCTCAAAGGACCCTTAATAGCCAAAACAATCTTGAATAAGGGAGAATATCACTGAAAAGATATTTTATTTGCTGATTTTTAAGAGTTACTACGAAACTCCTATAATCAAAACAGCCAGTGTAGAACTGACATAAAAGCAGACATATAGACCAATGGAATAGAATACAGAGCCCAGAAAGGAACCCTCATGTATATGATCAAATGGTTTTTGATAAATGTTCCAAAGAAATTCAATATGGAAAGGACAGTCTTTCAATAAATGATGCTGAAAAAAATTAGATATACACATGCTAAAAATAAAGTTGGACCCTAGCATCAAATTCAAAATTTAGCTCAAAAAGGATCAAAGATCTAAATATAAGCCCTAAAATTATAAAACTCTTAGAATAAAACAGGGCAAAATCTTCACACTGAACTTGGTAGAAAGTTATTAGATGTGACACCAAGGCACAGGTAAGAAAACAAAAAATAGACAAATAGGACGTCATGAAAATAAAAAAAAAATGCATCAAAAGTTACTATCAGCAGTTTAAAAAGGCAGCCCTCGAAATGGGAGAAAACATTTGCAAATTATGTATCTGATAAGGGATTTATACCCTTATATATATAAAGAACTTCAAAAATTTTACAACTAAAATAATCTACTTCGAAAATGTGCAAATGACTTAAATAGACATTTCTTCAAAGAAGATAAGCAAATAGACAAAAAGCACATAAAAACATGTTCAACATCACTAATTACTAGGAAAATGCAAATCAAAACTATAAGATACAACCTCATGCCCTCGTGACCTTTTAGATAGTTAACTTCAAATAAATAAATAAATAACAATAAAAGAACAAACTTTGATTAGGATGTAGAAAAAGAGAAACTCTTGTTCACTGTTCATAGGAATGCAAAATGGTACAGTTGCTCTGAAAAACAATATGGTAGTTACTGAAGAAATTGAAAAGAGAATTACATAATGCTCTAGCATTTTCACCACTGGGTACACTCCTGAAACAACCGAAGATAGTGTATATAAGAGATATTTGTACATCTATGTTTATAACAGCATTATTCACAATAGCTAAAATGCTACTGAATGAAAAATAGATAAACAAAAAGTGGTGTATACACACAATAGATTCTTATTGAGACTTACTACAGGACAGAAATTCTAATGCTTATTAAAATATGGATGAATCTTTGACTAAGTGAAATAAGCCAGTACAAAAAGACAATTATTGTGTGATTTCATTCATATGAAGTAACTAGACCAGTCAAAATTATGAAAACAGAAAAAAAAATGATGGTTGCCAGGGCCTGAGGGGTGAGGGGTAGGTATGGGGAGTTACTGTTTAACAGATATAGAGTTACATTTTAAAAGATGAAAAGTGTTACGCCTATGCATGGTGATGGTTGCACACTATTATGAATATATTTAATGCTACTGAATTATACATTTAAAATGGTTAAAATGTTAAATTTAGTTATATTTATTTAGTACAATAAAAATAGTAAAAGTTAGATTTTTAAAAATGGTAAGATAATATAAGATACAATTTAATGCTATGAAATTAGAAAATTTCAAAATACACGCTTTTATAAGTGTATCTGAGAAAAATAGACTCACAAAAGTATAGATAACCTTTCATGGAAATAATAGGAAAATAAATTAGAAGAAAGCTTCCAAAAGAATCAGGACAAATCAATTTTGAAGAGGTAGAAATATTGTTAAAGAGTACAAGAAACATCTTATATTGTATTCAGACTCATTTTATATAGCCAACATTTTAGCAGTACTACTAAATTTCAGAAATGTAATTCACACACTAACACTATTCCACACAGAGGCATGTACACAAAAACACATATATGAGCAAATTCCCCTGGGCAAAACTTACTTTTAAATTTAATGATATATGCAAAGTGACCTAATATGTTGGCATGTAAGTAATTCCATTATTTAAATTGTATCATATTTAAAAGTGAGAAAGAGAGGGAGAGAGATAAGTTATTAAACCCACAGACCTTTAAAAAAACACAACATCCTTAATAAAAATGCTATTTGACTTGGGAGTAGAAATACACGCTCATTATATATACAGAAAGTTAAGCACAAAACTGTAATAATCTAATAATTAAGCAAATAACATCTCATTATTTCTATTAATTTAGAAACTTAACAAGTGTACTTGTTTAACCATTATCACTCTACATTGTTTTGGGCATTTTAGCCACTTTGATACCACTGTAATAGGAAATGAAATATAAGTGTTAAAAACCCTGGAAGAAAACCTAGGTAATATCATTCAGGACATAGGCATGGGCAAGGAATTCATGTCTAAAGCACCAAAAGCAATGGCAACAAAAGACAAAATTGACAAATGGGATCTAATTAAACTAAAGAGCTTCTGCACAGCAAAAGAAACTACCATCAGAGTGAACAGGCAACCTACAGAATGGGAGACAATTTTTGCAATCTACTCATCTGACAAAGGGCTAATATCCAGAACCTACAAAGAACTCAAATTTACAAGAAAAAAAAACAAACAACCCCATCAAAAAGTGGGCAAAGGATATGAACAGACATTTCTCAAAAGAAGACATGCATACAGCCAACAGACACATGAAAAAATGCTCATCATCACTGGCCATCAGAGAAATGCAAATCAAAACCACAATGAGATATCATCTCACACCAGTTAGAATGGCAATCATTAAAAAGTCAGGAAACAACAGGTGCTGGAGAGGATATGGAGAAATAGGAACACTTTTACACTGTTGGTGGGATTGTAAACTAGTTCAACCATTATGGAAAACAGTATGGTGATTCCTCAAGGATCTAGAACTAGAAGTACCATATGACCCGGCCATCCCATTACTGGGTATATACCCAAAGGATTATAAATCATGCTGCTATAAAGACACATGCACACATATGTTCATTGCAGCACTATTCACAATAGCAAAGACTTGGAATCAACCCAAATGTCCATCAGTGACAGACTGGATTAAGAAAATGTGGCACATATACACCATGTAATACTATGCAGCCATAAAAATGGATGAGTTTGTGTCCTTTGTAGGGACATGGATGCAGCTGGAAACCATCATTCTCAGCAAACTATCGCAAGAACAGAAAACCAAACACCGCATGTTCTCACTCATAGGTGGGAACTGAACAATGAGATCACTTGGACTCGGGAAGGGGAACATCACACACCGGGGCCTATCATGGGGAGGGGGTAGGGGGGAGGGATTGCATTGGGAGCTATACCTGATGTAAATGACGAGTTGATGGGTGCTGACGAGTTGATGGGTGCAGCACACCAGCATGGCACAAGTATACATATGTAACAAACCTGCACGTTATGCACATGTACCCTAGAACTTAAAATATAATAATAAAAATAAATAAAAAAATAAAAGATTTGAATTCACTGAAAAAAAAAGTATTAGAATGAAAAATTGTTCAATATTAATGTTTATAGATATTATTTCCAATAAATAAAATTCCTGAAAGTCATGTGATATAGTTTGGATATTTGTGCCCTCTAAATCTCATGTTGGAATGTGATTCCTAATGGTGGAGATGGAGCTTGGTTGGAGATGATTAGATCATACAGATGGATCCCTCATGGCTTTGTGCTATCCTTGCAATAGGCAGTGAGTTCTCTGGAGAACTGGTTGTTTAAAAGTGTGTGGCAACTCCTCCCTCTTTTCCTTGCTGATACTTTTACAATGTGACATGCCTGCTTCTGCTTTGCCTTCCGCCATGAGTTAAATCTCCCTGAGGCCTTCCCAGAAGCCAAGCAAATGCCAGTACCATGCTTGTACAGCCTGCAAAAACAGGAGTCAATTAAACCTCTCTTCTCTACAAATTACCGAGCCTCAGGTATTTCCTTATAGCAATGCAAGGACAGTCTAACACATCACATAAAACTTGTTAGAATTAAGGAGGCAATTCAGCTAAAGGGACCAGGCAATAATTGTACAAATATTCAAACCAAATTTTTAATAAACCAATATCGATTAAATTGATATTTGTATAAATAAGCCTTCAAAAAATAACCTAAATTTTTAACAGAAGTAAATAAGTTGAATAATTCCAACTCTTCCATGTAATGCTATGCAACTATTAAATTTATAACATTTTATAGTCATAGATATAAGAATATATTAAAGCAGATTGTCACTGAGGAAAGTGTGATATTGATAAATTATTAATTAAATAAATTTCTGAATAATTTTATATTTTTCTAAGCTCTTTAAAATGAGAATTTTTTAAATAGCAAAAACAGTATATCTTAAAATATTATGAAATTATATGAATTTAATATAAAAGAAAAAGAATCCTGCTACCAAATATATTTGTTATACAAAAAAGTCACTTTATATCAAAGTATATGTGCAAATTATTAAGAAATGAGGGAGACTCCATTGAATAAGCATTTAATAATAAAATACTATTCCACTGCAAATTGTACATCCAAAGATAGTCCAGAAAGATAATATATTTAATATTTTTAAAGTTATGATAAAAATAGGACATTTTGAGTTAGACATATTGCTGGTATCAATGTACAAAGAATTCTTACAAAATTAACCATTAAAAAGTCACTATATATTTGATTATTAAAGTTTGAAACACCTATCTCACTCTCTCCACAAATACACACACACACACACACACACACACACGAATATATGAGAGATATAACAAGCAACCAACAAAGTAGAAAAATGTGCTTGCAATGCTAATCATAGTGTCTTGATGTGTAAAACGCATAAAATTCAACTGCAAAATATTCCAATATAAAACAAATTTTAAAAGACATTTAAACAAGGAACAAAGGTGTTATATATGTGTGTGTGTATATATATAATATTGGTTCTGGCAAGTGCAGTTTCATGTTCAGCATATAATACTATATATAATTATATATATAAAATATGTATAATTATATAGAAATATATTATATTTATTATAAATATATATTATATATAATATATGTATGTATAATATATACATCTATAATATATATATTATTTCTAATATATTATATCTAATATAATACATTAGTGTGTAGATCTGTGTCTCCACAAAATATAAAAGATAAAAAAAATAGCCAAACATGGTTTCATGTGACTACTTCGGAGACTGAGGCAGGAGGATCACATTAGCCTGGGAGTTCAAGGCCGCAGTGAGCTTTGACCATGCCACTGTACTCCAGCATCGATGCTAGAATGAGACCCTGTCTCTAAAAGCAAAAAACAACAACAATAAATGCAAACACAGTAAATTGAAAGAATCTCTGAGAATACATGGTTACTAGATTTAGTAAACAGAGACTTCAAAACACTTCTTATAAATATGCTCAAAGAACTAAAATAAACTATGTTTTAAAAATTAGCTGAATGTTTAACAATGTTTCAACAATAGAAAATATAACAAAAGAGACAGATCACGTGTGTAATCCCAGCACTTTGGGAGGCTGAGGCGGGAAGATCACCTGAGGTCAGGAGTTTGAGATAAGCCTGGGCAACATAGTGAAACCCCATATATACTAAAAATACAAAAATTAGCCAGGCATGGTGGTGGATGCTTGTAATCCCAGCTACTTGGGAGGCTGAAGCAGGAGAATTGCTTGAACCTGGGAGGTGGAGATTGCAGTGAGCCGACATTGCACCACTCCACTCCAGCCTGGGGATAAGAGTAAAACTCTGTCTCAAAAAAAAAAAAAGAAAAGAAAAAATCAGCAACCTTGAAGACAGATTATTAATTTATTCAGTGTGAAAAAAACAGAAAGAAAAAAGAATGTAAATTTAAAAAGTAACGGAGACTCAGGGACTCATGGAACATCATCAAGCTGAGTTGCTTGTCATTGGAATCACAGAAGGAGAGGAGAGGGAAAATGGAAAAGATAATATATTTTTTTAAAAATAGCCCAAAATATCTCAAATTTGATTATATATATATGTGTGTGTATATATATATATATGTGTGTGTTTATATATATATATATATATATATATACTGCAAACCTCAATTAACAGAACTCAAAAAATTTTGTTCTTCACACTGAAATAAAACTCTCATATGTAAAAGAAAAAGAGAAAATCTTAAAATCATTAAGAGTAAAAGGATTTATTCCTGATTTTTTCACATAAAAGTGAAACTCAGAAAGATTAATAGCTGACTTCTCTTCAGAAACAATAGATGCCAGAAGGCAGATATTAAAAGAACAATAAGGAAAGATTATCAACAAATCTCAGATAAAGTCTCAACATTCAGAAATGAATACATAGTTGTTTCAGTGAAGATTCCAAGTTCATTAGCTGAATTGTTTGTTTTTGTTCTCATTTCAGTGTAAATATTTTCTCCCACATCTAATTTGCTTAATATAAAAATGACTTCTGAAACTGTGTTCATTTTTAAAAATATGCCTGTCAAAGAAGAAATTACTACAGATTAATTAAAAAATCTATAGTTATGAAAATATATGTCTGGTACTATATTTCTGAATTTCACCAAACTTTCTTGTTAGCTAAATTTCATAGGAACCTGTTGGAGATGTTAGTCATTTGCAACAACTTTGTGCCTGTTTACCCATCTACCTTTCATAGCTCTGCTGTGGTTTAAGGTCTACTTTAACAATTATCAAGACTGGACTGATGATAACATAATGCCAAGAGGCTTATTAAGTAAAAGGGAACTAACATCATACATGGATATAATTCCTGAATAAGTATTGAATAAAATAACATATCATTTATGGAAAAGTGTATAAAAATATCATTTCCCTTTATTTTTTGATGTCATGAGGGAATAAAGTAGAAAATTATATTAGATCATAAATCATATTGGGTAAGAAAAAGTACCTTATGGGAGCAGCAGTTGACATCCCATGATGTCTAGCTTGAGGATGAAGGTAACACACAGAGGAAGGTAGGATGAATACAACTGCCGAGACTGTGCTATAGTCCTGTGCAAACAGCATTTGATTTTTTCTCTAACTCTGGACTTTTCAATTACATACACAGTTTCTGTGTCTTGCAACCAAACCCATGCCACTTGATACGCTTCTTGTAAAGGTCATATCCTTTACATGGGCCCCTCTCCCCTCTCCTATGCTGTCCTCATCAAGACCTAAGGAGGAGAGATTTCAAATAGAAAATAAAACTCGTAGTAAAAGGAAGTCAAAGCATTAGCCCAAAGGGTATCCACAGATGGCTTTTACCCAGGAGTTTTGGCTGAACTTAATCTGGTGTTGAAGGCTGCAAGTCGTATGCCATTTATAATTATCCTGTCTAAACATTGGTCTTCCTAAGTAGTTTGTAATATCTGTGAGGGCAGTGATAATGTATTATTTGGCTTGAATGTAATCCTAGAGTGCTGAATAAATGCTTTGTATCCTAAAGATGCTCAGAAAATGAGAGCTGAATGCAAATAAATTTGGCTCCTGTTGTTTCCATTGCCCTATTTTCCAGAAGTTGGGAAGAAAAGATACTCCCCTTGAAACCATCCAGTTTTGAGATATAAAGTCCCTTGGCTAAAATTCACTCCTGTAAGTCACATGCAACAGTGCGGGGTATGGCCCAAAGTAGCTGCTCAAATATTGGCCAAATAAATTTACTTTCAATTTGAAACCACACATACACACAACTAAAATGCCTTATGGAATGCATACAGAACAGATTTATGTATGTGATATATTTAACCTTCTAATTATACTTGTTTCATAGTTTCTTTTATTCTGTGTTTTCCTGTTTCAAAATATTGATGAAAATTTTGTTAAGCTACACATATTTCTCATTACAGAAAAACTCCAAATAAAAAATACAATTATTATTATTTTTTTGAGACAGAGTCTCACTCTGTTACCCAGGCTGGAGTGCAGTGGTGCGATCTCGGCTCACTGCAAGCTCCTCCTCCCAGGATCAAGCAATTCTCCTGCCTCAGCCTCTCAAGAAGGTGGAATTACAGGTGCCCGTCCCCACATCTGGCAATTTTTTTTTTGTATTTTTAGTAGAGACAGGGTTTCGCCATGTTGGCGAAGCTGGTCTCCAACTCCTGACCTCGGGTGACCCACCCTCCTCAGCCTCCTAAAGTGTTGGGATTACAAACGTGAGCCACTGCATCTGGCCATAAAATTATTTAATATTGAAATTAGGCAAAGTGACAAAGGGGTTTCACTAATCCTTAGGTATTTATCTGTTATAGAATGGGGAGATGGTGACAGAACTTACTTTTAAGATTCTTCCATTTTCATTTAATTACAATATCTGTATTAATTAAATTGTCATTTTTTAAAGCTTTAGAATATAATTAAATAAATTATAAAATGCATAGCATTTTAAAATATAAAATATGAGTGGGAAAATATATCCTATTAGTTTTCAAAGTTTAAATAACATAACTATAATTTAAATAAACAAATTATATAATATAGAGTATTATAAAATATGAGTGTAAAACACATACTCTGTTTGTTTTCAATAATAGTTTAAACAATATAATTATACTTTAGGTTGAATAATAGTTTCCTGACTGACTTGTGAATAAAACATGTTAAAAAATAACACATTATTAAAAATGCTAAAAACAACATATTTAAAGGAAAAGCAACAAAATCAACAAAGGATCGTTTTACGTTCCTCTACCATAAATAATATGGTGTTGCACTAGGAATATCAAAGATAAATTTTATTTCTCCACAAATGTGACAAATTTTAAGTCATAAACTATACCCTAATTTGATATGTCAAAAAATAAAATTAAACAGCTAATCAACGTTTCAATTATTTTCAGAACATATTCTCCTCATATAAGTATAGAGAGGTAATATTAGTTCCAATTTTTTATCTTGATTTTTGAATTCGTTTATAAGAGATTTGTATTCAATTTAAATTAATAGAACATTTTCTAGTAATATTGTCAGGTGGAAATCATGATTACAGAAGTACTTCGCAGATAGAAATAGTATTCCACAAAATTCCTTCACTACAAAGACATTCTGGGAATTTGTCTACAGATACCTGAGGAATGCAAGATGATTACAAAACAGGATATCTCTAGTTTAGGCGAGGCAAAGCTAAGTTTAGAAATTGTTACTTCCTCATTTAGACACATATATGCTCAGTATATCCCAAAAACTCTTCATAGATATTAACTGCTCCCAAACATAGAGAAAAGGAAATTTATGCGTTCATCTGATTGGATTAAATGTTTTCTGAGCACTACCTAGATCAACTTTATATTTGCTTGTTGTATTTTCAGTTTCAGATCAATGAGGCTTACTCATCATTTTAAAAATATTCTTCTGCTTTTTAAAAGTTTCAGTGTCTTGTGACAGCTCTTATATTAAAGGTGGTACATGTTGTGAATGCATATAGATTTCAGCCTAAGTCTTAGCTGTGCCTTTTTTTTTTTTTTCCAGCAATGTCTGCTGAGTTGGTGGGGATGTCTATGCAAAGTACACATGCGTAGAGATTTGAGGCTTTCCTAAGAAAACTCATTGGAAGGGAAGGAGGCCCCAGACAGAAAAGAAGGTTGTCTGAATAATAAAGCCTTGGTTGTCACAAAGTAGAGAAAATATATTGGAATAGATCAGTTATTTGAGCCTCTCTCCTCTAAATCCAAGGGAAAGGGAAGACTGTCAGCAAAAAGAGAAAATTGTGTCAACAAAGTGCTATCATCAGCACCAAATTACAAAGTTTTGATAGTTTTTAAGCATACTCCCTTACTGAAGAATTAATAAAGCACTCTCCTTTTTTATTCCACCTGAAAAGAACTTATGGCTATTTCTCATGCAGCGGGGGAGCTGTCTGGGACACCATGAATGAGGTGCTGTTCAGTGAAAGAAACAACATGTCCAGGAGGCCGCAGTGCCTTCAGAGGGCGTTTCCCAGTGAACTCACTTCCCAGTGAGTGGACACAGTGACAGCACCCACGAGAATTGGCAGTCTCAGGCAAAGGAGGCCACTCTGTGTACTTGTTCTACATGTGAGACAGTCTAGAAAATTCAAAATACTTAGATAGGAAAAACAGGGAGCAGAAAGCAGGCCGATGTTCTACATAAGCCAGTGAAGACAAGGGCCAGAGGAACGTAAGTTTTTCCTGTTAATGGTGCCCCATAGGCTGGTGAGGCCTGTGGAAACTCTACTAGCAGCAGTGGTGCTGTTCTGAATATGTTTTGACAGAAATGTGAGTTACACATGTGTATTTCCACCTCCTTTGAGAAGTATACATTATGTATGGATATTTTGTATCCGTACCTAATTTGCTTTTTGGAGGGGTCACACATCTGTATTTTATCAGTTTACACACACTAAGCAACGCTCATGTCATGTTCCTGTTTAATCTCTGCCTTCACATTCCCATGTTATGCTTCTGTCAACAGTACGTACTTTCTCTGCCTCAAGAACTATAACCTCTAAGCTGCATATTATACCTCTTGTTGTTTCTCCCAAATCGAAATCACATTCAGATTACTTTTAGTTTATCTAAATCAATGTCCTCATGTAGACACAACCATGCTGATGCAGGTAATAGGCATATTTCTAAATATTTAGTAACAATTTCATTCTATTTTATAAATAGTAAGTAGATTCAAGTGTTAGAGTCAATCAATATCTGAAAGTTAAAACATAATTTAAGTGTTCAGAAATTTTCCTGAAATAATTTTCCTAGCATATGAACAAGATTATGTTTAATAATAAAACCATTTACAAATGAAATATAGTTTTTCACATGCAGTTGTTACTATAAATTTTTTTGAGTATTTAAACTAGATTTAATAAAATTGCATATATTTGATGTCCAAAAATCAAATAGGATATGTACTTTAAGAAAATTCCACAGGATATATTACAATGTGACCTTTTTTATTGTATATGTAATAACATACATAATACGAGAATAAGCTTGAGATCATAACTAAGAGCTTTTCTCTGCATAATAAATTTCAGGCAGTGTTTGTTATTCTTACTCTAAGCAGATTTGTAGGCAGAATAACTGGCCCCAAAAATGCGTCCTAATTTCCAGAAGTTAATTATGTTTCTTTACATGGCAAAAGGAACTTTGCAGATGTGATTACAGGTACAGACCTTTAGATTGGGACATTGTGTTGGATTATCCAATGGCATCAACAGAATCACAAGGATCTTTAAAAGTGAAAGACGCAAGCAGAACAGAGACAAGAGATCTGCTAATTCCAAAAAAAAAAAAAAAAAAAAAAGGCAGGATGACATGCAAAACTGTTGCATTTTGAGGAGGAGAAAGGGGATCAAGGAATTCTGGAGGCTTCTAGAAACAAAACCATAAGGAACCCAATTCTCCCATAGAATCCCAGAAGAGGAAGGCAGCCCTACATTCACTTTGCCTTCATTTTATCTTCATTTCAATCCAGTGAAACCATATTGGGCTTCTAACAAACAAAACTAATCTAAAAGAAGAGATTTTTGTTTTCTTAATCCAGTAAGTTTCTGAAAAGTGTTTATAACAGCAGTAGAAAACTAATAAAGAAATAAAACAATTACCATAGAAAGATTTAGATTTTTTTCCTTCAATTAGCATATTGTGCTATCATGTAGTAAATATCTAGTAAAAATACCCCACCCCATCCTGCCATGAATGTCATTACGTTCTAAGTTTAATGAGGTGAAGCATTTGGGAAATGATCTTAATCACAAGTGGTCTCAACTTTTCATTTTCACATGATTGTCAGTCAATACTGCTCTCAATAAAAACACACTGAATTTAGATCAAATTCTAACAGTATGTTGATATCGTTGGGTTGTCACTTATTTTAACTAATCTTTGCAAAATTTGTTCAATTCTTTTTTACACTCTACCAAAATAATTGTTCTCCTTGCCAGAACAGAGAACAGAGAACAGAGATTTGGAGATGTATTTCAGAGATTTTGAGATGTATTCTCATTATCAGAACAGAGAACCTGAGAACCTCTCAAGTTTATGGAGTAAATATTAAAATAGTGTGCTGTTTCATCGTATTTTAAACATATTTTCTTTTCATGTGGAGATAGCCTTGCTATACGTAACTCACATTAGTTTCCCAATACACTATCTTCTATTAACCTTCCTTATCACAGATTTGAAACCTAAAAACTACATTTTCAAGATGCCCTTTTAACAAAGCTCCTGAATGTAAATTTGATCCACCTTTTTGATGACAGGCAGCAAAATGTGAAAGGCAAGAGTTAAGTAGAAACCATCTTCCTGTGGTTGCTAATGGCAATTGATAACCAAGAAGTGTGAGCGCCCCCTACAGTAGGGTTGAAGGGTCCAATCTGCAGCTTACTAGGTGTTGATAAGCAGAGGAGGTCTAGCATCTTGATCTCATGGTTTATCCCTGGATTGCAGCACAAAGAGCACATTTTCCAGCCTCTAGAATGTTGGTCTGTTTCGGCAAAGACAGGGGCTCTTGTTTCTGGCATATTTCCTTTTTAGGTCTGGGTATTATTCCAGTAGACCCAGCTTCAAAACTGTTCTTTCAGGCTTTCAGCTCCAGCAGTGCTCTGGTAAGCACAGTTTCCTGCACGTAATTTCTTCATGTTTAAAAATGCCTAGAGTGGTTGCTGTTTTCTCAACTGAACTCTGACTTGTAGAGGAGTCCATTCAGAAAATCTAAAGACACATTATCCATTTAAAAAAAAAAAAGTCTGTATTATTTGTGATAGAAAGCCTATGTCTTCTCTATTATTAAATGGAAAGTTAATTGTAAGGCAATTACAGCACCTTAATTACCAGACATCTGCATCTACAAATTCATGCACATAATTTTTCTGAGAATTTGAATGCTTATATTCATTTCAGGGGCAGAGTTATACATATGCCTTTCATCATTCTAAAAATTATACTAAGTAAAAAAATGGTAATTTTTTAACAGGTGTCTTATTCAAGTATCATCCTGCTTATTTAAAAGAAAAAAATCACAAATCAATGTATATATGTATCTACACATATATGTTATATAGTGATAAAAATATCTATGTGTAGATACATACAGATATACGTGTGTGTGCATAGAAAGATAAAATGAGAGAGGGAGAAGAGAGATATACTAAATTTGAAATGAAAATTGGGTTTGCACTTCATCTTCTTTTTCTGAGTTATGGAGCATAAATATAATATATTGGAGCATATAATGTAATATGTCTCTCTCTGAAATATCAAGATAAAAAATACCAAAAGGGATTGTTTATGAATATTCTGATTCAATCCATTTATAATCAATTGTGTTAGTACTTCCCAACTGTAATGACATTTTCTTCCAGGAGTTAGTCTTTTATTTGAGTGGAGATTTATGAAACCTCTTGCATACAGTCATTATAGCTGTGACCACCTTCTCACTGCAGCCCTGTCATTTAGTTTTCCTGCATTATTAACTGGGCAAGGCACTGTATATGGTAATTATGTTCTCAATAATGGAACCTACTCAGCACACATTTAGCATTCATTCAGAGTCACTCTTTTTGAATTTTAACATGAGGGAATATGCAAATAGGTGAGCACAGTGAATTGACCCTGCAAAATGAAGCTGTTATTGCACAGATGATATTTTTAAATCTCAAAAACATTATGCAGTTAAATAATATAACTTTTTTATATATCTTATTCAGGTGTATGTATTTTTGAATTTAACTTTCAAATCAAGGCCAAAACATTAATTTCTGGAGAGAGATATTTTTATTTTCTTACTTCATTCCTTAAGAAGTAAGATATTTCAAATACTAGCATTGTCTCTGTACTTATTTTGAATATATTTTTCAAATAATTAGAAATATTACAAGAGAAGTTTCAACAAAAAAAAGTTCTTGCAATATTGTGAGATCCTAACAATAAATAGGCAAAAATTATCTGTTATATCAATAATGAGGCCAAAAACAGTGATTTTCCTTTTATGTGTGTTGTGTTACATAAAAAACAAATGATAAGTAAAAGTCGTCAATTTAAAGCACAATTTATTCGTTCACTTCCTTGAACATAAGTTTTAAGATATAATAATTCTCAAAATTTTGAGAGTTTACACTAACATCTTCAGAAGCTGTTTTATGATTTTCAAACTATTTCTTAAGAATAAAATTTTGTTGTTTTTGTTTTGTTGCTGTTTTTAACTTCCTAAACTAGTAACACATTGTTGAAAAGAAGGCCTGTTCTTATGAGTCGGTTTCATAAAATTCTCAAACTTTCAGTATTAATTCAACAAAGACCATTTTGTTTGGTGATATTTATATTTAAGAAGGATAAATACAAGATTATAAAATGTACTACCTTGATCACTATTAGTTATATTACTTAATTACTTTGTTTCTCCTACATACTGTAAAGTCTGCTTAAGTAATATAATCCCTGAACAGACCAATAATGAGCTCCAAAATTTAATTAATAATAAAAAGCCTGCCAAGCAAAAAAAGCCCATGACCAGACAGATTCACAGCTAAATTCTACCAGATGTATGAAGAAGAAATGGCACCACTTCTAAAGAACTGTTCCAAAAAATTGAGGAGGAAGTCATTCTATGAGACCAGCATCATCCTGATATCAAAACCTTTCAGAGACACAACAGAAAAAGGAAACTTCAGGTCAATATCCTTGATGAACATAAATGCAAAACTTCTCGACAAATATTAGCCAACGAAATAGAGCAGAAAATTAGTCTACTATGATCAAATAGGTTTTATCCCTGGGATGAAAGTTTGTTTCAACATATGAAAATCAATTAATGTGATTCATTACATAAACAGAACTATAAACAAAAACAACGTGATTATTTCAATAGACGCAGAGAAGTATTTCAATAAAATTAAACATCTCTTCATGTTAAAAATTCTCAACAAACTAGACATTGAAGAAACGTACTTCAAAATAATAAAAGCCACCTTTGACAAATGCACAGCCAATATCATGCTGAATGGACAAAAGCTGGAAATATTCCCCTTGAAAACTGAAGCAAGACAAGGGTGTGCTTTCTCACCACTTCTATTCAATATAGTATTGGAAGTCCTGGCAAAAGCAATCAGGCAAGAGAAAGAAATAAAATACATCTACATAGGAAGAGAGGAAGTAAAAGTATTCCTGTTTGCAGGCAATATGGTTCTATACATAGAAAACCCCTTAGTCTTTGCCCAAAAGCTCCTTGATATAATAAACAACTTCAGAAAAGTTTCAGTATATACAATCAATGTAAAAAATCATTAGTATTTTTATACAACATCAACATCCAAGCTGACAGCCAAATCGAGAACACAATCCCATTCACTACAGCCACAAAAAGAATTAAATACCAAGGAATATAGTGAACCAGGGAGGTAAAACACCTCTACAATGAGAATTGCAAAACATTGCTCAAAGAAATGAGAGATGATGCCAACAAATGGAAGAACAATCCATGTTCGTGGATGGGAAGAATCAATATTGTCAATATGGCCATATTGCCCAAAGTACTTAATAGATTCAATGCTATTCTTACCAAAGTATTTTTGATATTCTTCACTGAATTAGAACAAACTATTTTAAAATTCATATAGAACTAGTAAAGAGACCTAATAGCCAAGACAATCCTAAGCAAAAACACAAAGCTTGAGACATCGCATTACCTGACTTCAAACTATACTGCAAGGCTACAGTAACCAAAATAGCCTGTTATTGGTACACAAATAGACACACAGACCAGGGGAATAGAATGGAGAGCCCAGAAAAGATACTGCAGACCCACAACCATCTGATACTTGACAAAGTTGACAAAAACAACTAATGGGGAAGACTCCCTATTAAATAAACGGTGCTGGGATAACTGGCTAGCCATAAGCAGAAAACTGAAACTGGATCTCTTACTTACACCATTTACAAAAATCAATTCAAAATGGAATAAAGACTTAAATGTAAAACCCCAAACTATAAAAAGCCTGGAAAAAAATCTAGGCAATACCATTCTGGACACATGACCTGACAAAGATTTCATGATGAATATGTTAAAAGCAACTGCAACAGAAACAAAAATTGACAAAGGAGACCTAATTAAACTAAAGAGCTTCTACATAGAAAAGTAATCCATCAACAAAATAAACAGAAAACCTACAGAATGGGAGAAAATACTTGCAAACTATGCACATAAGAAAGGCCTAATATCCAGACTCTATAAAGAACTTAAACATATTTACAAGAGAAAAACAACCCCATTAAAAAGTGGGCAAAGAATATAAGAGCCACTTCAAAAACAGACACGAATGGGGCAAAATTTATATGAAAGACAGTTCAACATCACTAATTATTAGAGAAACGCAAATCTAAACCTCAATGAGATACCATCTCATACCAGTCACACTGGCTATTATTAAAAAGTCAAATATAACAGATGCTTGCAAAGTTGTGGAGAAAAGGGAACACTTATACACTGCTGAAGGGAATGTAAATTAGTTAAACCATCATGGAAAGCAGTATGGCAATACTTCAAAGAGCTAAAAGTAGGACTACCATTCAACCCAGCAATCCCATTACTGGGTATATATTCAGAGAAATACAAATCATTCTACCATAAAGACACATGCATCTGAATGTTCTTTGAGGCACTATTCACAATAGCAAAGACATGGAATCAACCTAAATGCCCATCAATGGTAGACAAATGATATGGTTTGGCTGTTTGTCCCCACCCAAATCTCATGTTGAATTGTAATCCCCATATGTCAGGGGAGGGGCCTGGTTGGAAGTGACTGAATCACGGGGATGAATTTCCCTCATGCTGTTCTCGTGATGATGAGTGAGTCCTCAGATCTGAAGTATGGTACTTCCCTCCTTTCTCTCTTTCTTTCCTGATCTGCCATGAGAAGATGTGCCTCTCTTCTCTTTCACCTTCTGCTATGATCAAAAATTTCCTGAGGCCTCCCCAGTTATGCAAGCTGTGAGCCAATTAAATCTATTTTTTAAATAAATTACCTGATCTCAGGTAGTTCTTTACAGCAGTGTGAGAACAGACTAATACAACTAGATAAAGAAAATGTGGTACATACACACCATGGAATACTATGCAGCCATAAGAAAACCAAGACAATGTTTTAGCAGCAACATGGATGCAGCCGGAGGCCATCATCCTAAGCAAACTAACACATGAACAAAAAACCAAACACTGCATGTTCTCACTTATAAGTGGGAGTTAATCAAGTACATATGTACACAAAGAAGAGAACAACAGACACTGGGGCCTACTTGAGGGTGGAGGGTGGGAGCAAGGTGAAGATAAAAAAAATACCTGTTAGTTACTATGCTTATTATCTGGGTGTGAAAATAATCTGTATACCAAAATTTACCTATAATAAACCTGCATATGTAATATTGAACCTAAAATAAAAATTTTAAAGAAGATGAATGATATCAATTTTAGCATGTCCAAATAACCAGCCTTTAGAATGTCCCAACTCCAGGTACATTGAGCTGGCAAAGTCAATGATCAATTAACATTAGTGGGCTTGGCAGCCACAAAGTAGCAAATCAGACTGAAGAATGAGAGGACAAACTATTGAAATAAAGTTGTGGATTAGACAGATGAATCATTCAACAATAATACATGAAGCCATTATATTAAAAAGATTCAAATGAAGTATTAAAAAAGAAAATCTTTTGAGCATTAAAATTTTTAAAAATTAGTAGATTAATTAAAGAGGATGGTCAAAGTTAGTAAGGCATTGACAACTAGAATGATTAAGTGGAAGAAATATTACAAAGAATTGAACATGAGTATAAATAGGCTACAATGATAAATAAAACAAGAGGGAATTAGAGGATATATTCAGATTTTTACCATTCTTGTCCCTCAAGATACCTACCTTATGCATAATATGATTAATGCAGCTTTTCTTCATTCCTTCAGGTATGAGAATATCCTATACTTTTGCCCAGTGTGTTACATAAATTTCACATTTTCAGTTGCACAATATTCAATAAAGACAATGAATGATAAGCACATTCTTCTTGCTGTATGTGCTGCAAATCTTGATTAATAATGACTTTTAGTTATATTATAATCGTAAGCACTTTTATGCACATAATTGCCATTTTTTTTCTGTTTAATAATGTTGAAAACAAATTTCAAGACAAGGACCCAATAAAAAGTAAAATAATATTTGTTATTTTATCCTTCTGATTATATATATTGCTGTTATTTTCCTGGAGATATGACTATATACTTGAAACAAAAAAAAAAAAGTAAAGAAGGAGAAGAATATCTTATATGATAACATGTCCAATATTTTAGTTTTATGTCATGAGAAACTAAAATGTTGCTTCACTAAATGGCTTGGTTCTGTTTCCTCTCTCTGAATTAGATAGGAATCCTAGTATCTTGAAAATGATTCACACTTAAAAAAATTGCTTAGAGATATGATAGTACCATTATTAATTAACTTAGAGAACAGTGCATTAAGATAGCTATTTTAGAATAGTGTCTATCCCAAAAATCTTATTAGTAATAATAAATAATTCACAGTTATTCGAAACCAAGATAATTTGACAAAATTTAGAAGTACTTGTTTTTATATATTATGTCAACATGTAGCTAGCATTTAGAACAAGAATCAGCAGATTTTTTTTTTTTTTGAAAAACCAAATAATACTTATTTCAGACTTTGAGTGCCAGAAGTCTCTGTTGCAATTCTACATTGCTATTGTCACTGGAAAGCAGTTGTAGATAATAATTAAGCAAATAGGCATAGTTGTTTTTATGTAAAAGTTTATATACAGACATAGGCAGTGAACTGTATTTTGCCAACTCCTGATTGAGAGAATGTCCAGTTGTCCAACAGATTGGTTATTTGTTGTATATTTTCATGAGACTTAAGGGAAATTCAATTTTAATTTATTATAAAATAATCATTTACAATTTTAGTTATTGTTTCTAAGGTTGTTGTTTTCTTTTTTTCTCGTGTGAGTTTTCCATTTATTCATTCACTCATTAATTCATCCAACAAGCATTTATTGAGCTTTCATTGTGTACTAAGTCCTGTGCTAAACATTGAGATATAATTGAACAGTCTTATAGTGCCTACCCACAAGGAGCTATGATTTAGGGAGGTACAAATACATATTTAAAAAAAAATAATTAATGAATATCAATTGCTGATCAGTTCTTCGAGGACAAAATTCTAGGGGATTAGATAACAGTTGGCCTGTTTGGTTTAGAGATTAGTGGGAGGGAATAATGACATAATTATCTGAAACACTGGGCCCTCATATCACATAAACTAAATTTGTATTTATTATATATAAATATATGTATATATTTTCTACAGCATAACATGGTGTCCATTAGGAGGTGGAAAATTATTATACATTCATTGTTTTATTTTATTTATGTAACATTGTTAGAATGAGATTCTTCAAAAATCATCTAATTTTATATCATTATTATAACATACATTTGGGGAAAATGCAAAAGACAAGAGACATATAATAGACTCATATTTAAATCTATAGTTATACAACCAATCTTATTGTTATTTCAATTTGCCAGAGCTTCCTTTGGTGACCCCTTAGTCCTAGCTGAAACACATAGCTGAATTCCTATTAGGTCTTTGACTGGAGTCAGAGACCTTTAGCCTTCTGTAGACATGGTTAAGCTGTTACTTTTCAGATTGATGAGTACCAGAAGTTGATGACAGAAAGTAATTCTGAAAAGTGATCCATTTGATGTTGCCATCTAAATGTGAATGTGCCAGAGGACAATGAGCTTATCCAGTGCTATATAAAATATAGTCATCTACATGTTCACAGAAGAAAAAAAATCTATAGTCTAGCACACTGACATTTTATGACTAAATCAATGATTTATGTTGACTTGGTGAGAGGTAACCCATTCATCTTTAACATGTCCCATATTGTCTTCCCCTGTAGCTACAGTTCTCTAATCTATATCATGTGATACGATTTAGTATACGAACTTTTCAAAAGAATTATATTATTTTCCAGTTCTGGTTTTAAAAGATTCATTCATTATATTGCTAATTGTCCACTTATAATAGTGTCCTGGTAAATGCTATTAATTTCCATAAATAAACGTCAATTAATTGAAAGTAAAAATTACACGTAAAAGAACAAAGTATTCCTTTTAGCTTCCATCATTTAGAGCAGCAGGAGGAGACTACATATAAAGTGAAATGAGGGGGCACCTTACAGTGATGTAATGTTTCTAAGCTTTAGTCAACACAATTACTGTCAGTCAAATGAGGTAAATGCGTAAAAAAAATGTAGACTCTGTTGACACTGACTACTAGAGCACAGGAGCCACAGCAAATAATGTTTTATGTCTTAAACACTCAAACACACTTCCCCTGTCAAAAATTTTAAAAAATATTTTTTTTCCTTCAGTTTCAAGTCAGATATTTTTAGAGAGCTGGATTTGCCTGGTTTCCTAATCAATAGCATATACATTAGAAAGAAGCAACGTGATCTGATAAAATGAACACTAGTTACAGTAAAAAATGTTTGGTTCAAGTCTTAGATCTGCCACTTACTAGTTTAGTGGTTTTAGGCCAAGTTATTTAATTGTTTTGTACCTGAGTTTCTTCAAATGTAAGGAGTGAATGTAAAATATCAGAGGTTTTTTTGAAGACCAAATAATAAAAATAGAACTAAAATAACTTATTGTAATGATCACTATTAATGAAATTTGTCATAAATAAAATATACATCAATTTTATATGTATAGCAAAATACACTTGTATTTTTAAATCTTATCTCTGTTTTCATGTAACTTATATAATGATACATTTTATTTTAAAAATTACTTATTTTCCCAGTAACAAACATGAAAGGGCTATAACTATTTTATTAATTCAGTAATTTTTGAATTCATTAAATATTTACTGAGCACCGGGCCGGCGTGGTGGCTCACGCCTGTAATCCCAGCACTTTGGGAGGCTGAGGCGGGCAGATCACGAGGTCAGGAGATCGAGACCACCCTGGCTAACGCAGTGAAACCCCGTCTCTACTAAAAACACACACACCAAATTTAGCCAGGTGTGGTGGTGGGCACCTGTAGTCCCAGCTAATCGGGAGGCTGAGGCAGGAGAATGGCGTGAACCCAGAAGGCAGAGCTTGCAGTAAGCTGAGATCCGGTCACTGCACTCCAGCCTGGGTGATAGAGCGAGACTCCGTCTCAAAAAAAAAAAAAAAAAAAAAAAAAAAAAAAAATTTACTGAGCACCTACTGTGTCCCACTCACTCTTTCAAGCAATAGGATACATTAACAACTGTTACAAATAATATTGAAGCCT
The DNA here is from genome assembly GCF_043159975.1 of Macaca nemestrina. Lineage (NCBI taxonomy): Eukaryota > Metazoa > Chordata > Mammalia > Primates > Cercopithecidae > Macaca > Macaca nemestrina. The sequence goes on along the minus strand of NC_092127.1, from coordinate 123,017,861 downwards.
TTGATTTATTTTTTATATTTTTCATAATATATATTCGTATTAGAATATGCAGAAAATTACACAAATGTTCAACCAATGCCCATTTGCTCTCCAGCTTTGATTTAAACGTGATAGCATTGGTCAATAGTTGTTTTATACATACTCGTATAAACATACAAGTACACATATGTACTGATATCTGAATCACTTTGAAATAGCTCATTAATACCATGGCAATTCACTCTTTAATCATTCAGCCTGTCACCTAAAAATTCACCAACATAACAACTCCTAGGAAAATTAACAATAAATCTATAATATTATCTAATACATGGTCTACTTCAAATTTTCTCATGTGTCCCAGAATGTTTTTATAGATTTAAAAAAAAATTATTATTATATGTTCAGTTCTAGGGTACATGTGCACAACATGCAGGTTTGTTACATATATATAAATGTGCCATGTTGGTGTGCTGCACCCATTAACTCGTCATTTACATTAGGTATATCACCTAATGTTATCCCTTTGCCCTTCCCCCACCCCAAGACAGGCCCCAGTGTGTGATGTTCCCCACCCTGTGTCCAAGTGTTCTCATTGTTCAATTCCCACCTATGAATGAGAACATGTGGTGTTTGGTTTTCTGTCTTTGTGATCGTTTGCTCAGAATGATGGTTTCCAGTTTCATCCATGTCCGTTCAAAGGACTGAACTCATCCTTTTTTTATGGCTGCATAGTATTCCATAGTGTATAAGTGCCACATTTTCTTAATCCAGTCTATCATTGATGGACATTTGGGTTGGTTCCAGGTCTTTGCAATTGTGAATAGTGCCACAATAAACATGTGTGTACATGTGTCTTTATAGCAGCATGATTTATAATCCAGAATGGGAGAACATTTTTACAATCTACCCATCTGACAAAGGGCTAATATCCAGAATCTACAAAGAACATAAACAAATTTACAAGAAAAAATCAAACAACCCTATTAAAAAGTGGGCAAAGGATATGAGCAGACACTTCCCAAAAGAAGACATTTATGCAGCCAACAGACACATGAAGAAATGCTCATCATCACTGGCCATCAGAGAAATGCAAATCAAAACCACAATGAGATACCATCTCACACCAGTTAGAATGGAGATCATTAAAAAGTCAGGAAACAACAGGTGCTGGAGAGGATGTGGAGAAATAAGAACATGTTACACTGTTGGTGGGACTGTAAACTAGTTCAATCATTGCAGAAGGCAATGTGGCATTTCCTCAAGGATCTAGAACTAGAAATACCATTTGACCCAGCCATTCCATTACTGGGTTTTTATAAATTTTTTTAAATGAATATTAAAATTGCTTAATCCAAATTTATTTTAGCTGAAAATATTATATCTAGAATTTAAGCTCAATTACTAAATGCATTTTTTTTTGGTTAGCAGCTCGAATAGGCTATTTTTCTACTATAAAATTGTTCTGTATCTTAGTTTTATTATTCTCATTTGTATTTACAGTTTTTTTTAATAATTTTGTTTGTATTAATTGTCAAACAATGACTCTCTGAAGAATAAGCTCATCTTTCTCACTTATTAGAATCTATGAAACTTTCAGATCATTTTTAGTTATCTTTGTAAATTAGCTCAATAGAATATCTTCCACGGAGCAAACTTCTAATGCAGATTTCTTGATAGTAGTGAGAAGAATGTTAGAATAAATAGGAGGATTTTTTAAAGTTATATATTATATCATTGATTTAAGTCATTGCAGGGGATTTAAATAACTTAATGAGTCTGAACTCTTCAGATATTATTGTTCTTTGCACACAGACGTCCAATAATAATAAACAGAATAATAGTTATGACTTATTAAGAGCCTAGCATGTACTAAACTCTATGTAAGTAACATTACTCACATTATTATTATTATTATTATTTTATTTTATTTTATTTTTTGAGACGGAGTCTCGCTCTGTCACCCTGGCTGGAGTGCAGTGACCGGATCTCAGCTCACTGCAAGCTCCGCCTTCTGGGTTCACGCCATTCTCCTGCCTCAGCCTCCAGATTAGCTGGGACTACAGGCGCCCGCCACCTCGCCCGGCTAGTTTTTTGTATTTTTTTTTTTTTTTTAGTAGAGACGGGGTTTCATCGTGTTAGCCAGGATGGTCTCGATCTCCTGACCTCGTGATCCGCGGGTCTCGGCCTCCCAAAGTGCTGGGATTACAGGCTTGAGCCACCGCGCCCGGCCACATTACTCACATTATTAACTTAATGTCGAACACTGTACAAGAAATGGCTTTTGTGGAAGGAGATTTCAGAGCATTCTAATACCAGAAATATAATTGAACATGAAAAAGGAGAAGAGGAAAATATGAAAACAAAAATTCTCAGAATTTAGAGAATCTTGTAGTTCATCTGGTCAAATACTGAAAACACAGAATATAGTTCTTCTATAGTTGATGTATTATAATTTCACGTCTCTAAGCCACTTCTGCATTACCTGTACGACATTGTATTATATGGTATTGGATTTTTACTCTTATTCTTGCCCCCTTAGAAAACACATATCCAACCAGAATCTATAAATATAAACTTAAGTGGGGGGAGGGGAAGGTCTTTGCCAATATAATTACAATACTGAACTCTAGATGAGATCATCCTGCATTTAGGTAAGTCCTAAATCCCATGGCAGGTGTTTTAATCAGAGAAAAGCAGAGGGACAAAGAGAATACAAGGCAATGCAGATGGAAGCAGAGAATGGAGGTTTGCAGCCATAAGCCACAGAATGCCCGGAACCACCATAAGCTGGAAGAGGCAGGGAAGAATTTTGCCCTAGACCTCGGTAGGAGCATGCCAATACCTTGATTTCAAACTTCTATTATCCATAACTGTAAGAGAATAAAGCTCTGCTTAAAATAAACTAATAAGGTTTTGGTAATTTGTTAAGGCAGCCACGGGAAGCTAATATAGCTATGACTAGAAATATCATACTCATTTTAAAAATAAGGAAAGTAAGCTTCAGTGATTAAATGGTAATTAATGAAACTCTGAGACACCATAAGATACTTAGATTCAGACTGCTAAATCATGCTTAAACTTTTACTGAATATGAATCTAGGGAGTTTATATATTAGTATGTATTAGTATAATATATTTGTATTAGTCTGTTCTCACGTTGCTAATAAAGACATACTCCAGACTGGGTAATTTATAAAGGAGAGGTTTTAACTGACTCACAGTTCCACATGCCTGGGGAGACCTCACAGTCACAGGGGAAAGTGAAGGGGAAGCAAAAATCATCTTACATGACGGCAGGCAAGAGAGAGCGTGTGCAGGGGAACTACCCTTTATAAAATCATCATACCTCATGAGACTTATTCACCATAACGAGAACAGTATGAAAAACACCCTCTCCCATGATTCAATTACCTCTCACTGGGTACCTTCCATGACACATAGGAATTATGGGAGCTACAATTCAAGATGAGATTTGGGTGAGGACACAGCCAAACCATATCACTATGTATAAAAGTCCTGAGGCTTTTGTCATTCTGCTTTTTTCATCATTACATTCTTTGTGGTACACTGTTTTAGTTCAAATGTAGAAGTTTAAAATGTGCAGTGTTTGTATACTCAGAATTATCTAAAATAGCTATTAGCATCTTAAATGATTCTGAAGAAAAATTTGAAAAATTGTAATTTTATCTTCTTGTTTGTTATTTCTCCTAATCCAGAAGTAAATCAATGTATACTTCAAAATACATGGTGTTTTCTTAGTGGAATCAGAACATTACTTTGTAAAGAGAGATGTAAGCATGTGTTTTTATTTAATTTTGTTAATAAGAATATAAATACAGAGTGGACTATTGGAAGACAGAATATGCTATGCCCAGATGAGGTTAAAAACAATGTCTAAATGTGTACACATATGTTACATATACATAGTCAGATATACTTTGTCAAAACACGGGAGACAGCTATACAATAATGAAAAGAATTTTAAGTCCATGTATACTAATTAGTAATACCAGTACTGATAATATTCAAGTTGGACATAATGTTTACACAAAGATAAAAACTAGTTCAGATACACGTTTTCTATTTTGAGAATCAATATCAGAATGTTTTACACTATTTATGTCTGAGAACTGTCTTGTAAAAGGCTTGCTGCTTATTTATTCTTTTAACTTGACAAAAGCGCACCTTCCATCTTTTCAAACTATTCTATCAATAAATTTACTCTGTGTGATGAAAAAGTTCGTGATTGGAGATTGCTGCTTTCTCATACGATAGGTTCACTAGTAGAAAAAGAGTCCTCCTGCCATATGAGCAGCCATAACCTTGAACGAAATGTATGAGGCTCTGATTTTAGGCTTTGGACAACTGTCAGGACCAGAGGATAATCCTTGAGAGAAGAATACCCATAAGGTGAGTCCCAACATTGCCACAGCCCTTTGCTTCTTTTTCTTCACTCATTGAAGACACAGAATCTATCCACTCGACCAAGCCATATGTTGGCTGCGATCTCCTTATTTGGCTTCTAATTTTAGGCAACCTTCAACACTTATTGATTCACCATCCTTGCTCTCTTTCATGTTTCTTATTTATCTTCTCTCTGCCTTTGTCTTAGTTCCACCCTCACTACTTCATTCCCATTATACCATGTATACCTACAATTGTTCTTAGCTACTCTCTTATAAGAATCCTTCAGTCAGAGGGGCCTTCTGATGTTCATATATGAATGTGGCGTTTTTAAGTTCTTCATTGACTCCTTTTTATATTCAGTGTTAAATTATCTATTTCTGTGCTACTTCTTCACCTTGTAATTTGTGTCTACATATTTCATAGCTTTCTGAATATTCCTTGTTCTTTAATGTGTTTCTATATTGCATGTATTTTTTCTTCTGTCTGTATTACATGGTTTCTCTTCCAGCCAGTTCTTGGTAAGGGCAGCTCCAAATTAACATGATATAGCAAGGAACTCATACTTCTCAGCCCCTAGTGTTGCATTATCCAATGGGTAAGCTATGGATACTACAAAAAGACAACAGAAAAAAACGTTTTTTGCAAGAAATAAGGATATTGTCTATGTTTTTAAATTAACATATGTCGTCTATTACGTATCAATGTATTTATTAAGGGAGAAATCACATTTTTTATTGGATTTCTTATCCAATTATTCAAATGCAGTATAAAAATTAGTAGGATATTCTCAGGAGTCATACTAAGTTGAAGTCCTGACTCTGCCACCTATTAGCTGTGTATAACTGTTTTTTAAGTCCCTTATAAGTTAATCCATGTAAAACATTCAGAACAGTGCTAAACACATAGTAAGTGTTCAATAAATGTTGCCTACATGTATTTTTTTTATTTTAATTTTTATTTTTTTTTGAGATGGAGTCTTGCTCTGTTGCCCAAGCTGGAATGCAGTGTCATGATCTCGGCACACTGCACCCTCCTCCTCCTGAGTACAAGCAATTCTCCTGCCTCAGCCTCCTAAGCAGCTGGGATTACAGGCACGTAACAACACGCCGGGCTAATTTTTTTTTATTATTATTTTTAATAGAGATGAGGTTTCACCATGATGGCCAGGCTGGTCTCGAACTCCTGACCTTGTGATTGGCCCACCTTGGCCTCCCAAAGTGCTGGGATTACAGGCTTGAGCCACCGCACCCAGCTGCCTACGTGTATTTATACATGTATAATATAATTACACATGTTTAATTATACTTATACATACATACATTATAATTATACATTATAATTATACACAATATAATTATTAGGAATGAAAATTTTTTAAATGCTTAGGACCTCTCTTCAACCTTGTATATCATAAACATATTTTATAAGGCAGTTCTCTGATAGGCTCTGACATCTCTTTCATGCTCTATTGCAGTTATCTGCTAATTTATTTGATTCCCCACTAGATTATGAGAACCTTGAAGGTAAGAGCTCTGACTTTAATCAATATAGTTTCATATATTTGCGTTTTCATTAGCACATATAACTAACCATTTTACTGCTATGTTTATTAGGCAGTTCTGGAGGAATCCTGGAATAAGGAAAGGCACATATTTTAAAAGATAAGTGGCATCAAGGAATTGGTTTAATTTTGAAAAGTGGATCAATTCTGAGATTGAAGACCATGTTGATAAATATTAAATTCTAGAAAGAAGTTAAATGAGAGATCAGAGGGAAAGGTATAATAAGAAAAGTCCTCATATGATCTACTGGATAAGAATGTGTTGTATTTTATCAATCTGACTTGTCTAGTCCTAAGTTTACCCCAATTGCTAAAGATACTACATGCCATTTTAAATAAACTGCAATATCAAGAAGTACAGCATGTATGCAGTAGCTAGTCATTAAATCTTGGCATTTTATTATGAAGAAGAATTATTTTTTCAAGTGTTATCTAGACTCAAATACGAAATGAAGCTTTTAAAATTATGTGTCTCATATCCATATTAAATTCTACAGCTCATCATTAAGTCGTTCACATCTATTCTTCTGCTCATTCGTGTGATATGTCATCTGCAGATATTGCATTTCATACTGAGGATGCAGGTAAAAATGAATAAGTAAATCTGATCTTGGTAAATAAAAAGTATTGGCAACATTTTTCAGCAGATAATTTTCACATAAAATATAAACTATCTTATAAGCCACATGAATTAATTTAAGGGTTTTTTTTAAAAAATACATCTATAGCAGTAACACATTGACTAACATGCTACATATTTTATGTAATTATTTTATTTTGTTTTTATTATACCTGATTTTGAGAAAATAAACGTCTACATGAATCATTGGCATGAATCTATGTGAATACTTGCTACTTTCCTTAAACCTTAACTTATCTTTATTTTAACCCACAAAATTTGCTAAGTCATATCAACGAACTCTCCGACAACTAATCAAGTTAGTATTTTTCAACACTAAATAAATGAAGACTTTACTTTTATTAATTGTTTACATTTCCTCAGTGTCCCAAAGCTGGTTATACTAGGAATAATGACACATGTCCCAGTGCTTCAAATATTAACCATATTCAGGGTTAATAAAATCAGGAGAGGTTCTGGAAACATAACATAGTCAAGAACTACTGCAAATGCATTCACTTTGAACTTTATCAATGCCTCTTAATTATTGTGGTTCTTTTGATGTATTCTGAATCTCTACTTTTGTAATTGTAAGCAATAGTTCCTTGAAAGTTTGTATTAAGTGCTATTGCCAGCAAATTCCCAGTTATTAGCACAATCCCTGAAAAAAAGGTGGTTGATCACATTTTTGTTTTAGATTGTATTAAATTATAAATGACAGTGTGGTTATCAAACTGGAGTTATATTATTGGGTCCTCACATAAGCAATTAGAGCAGAAAAAAATGCACTATTTTGACTCCTTATTTTGCTTTAAATTTTCCACCTTAATTTTTCTTGACTCACCCTCCCACACCCATCCCGTGCCAAATGACAGTCCTCTTGACTTGGAATATGTGTTAATATTTTAATTTTACTTGTATTTTAGATTCAAGGGTCACATGTGCAGGATTTTACACGGGTGTATATTGCATTATGCTGAGGTTTTGGGGTATGATTGGTCCCATCATGCACGTAGTGATCATAGTACCCACTATTTAGTTTTTCAACCCTCTCAACTCCGATAGACCTATCTAGGGTCTATTGTTACCATCTTTATGTACACATGTACCCAATGTTTAGCTCCTACTGATAAGTGAGAACATATGATATTTGGTTTTCTGTTCCTGTGTTAATTCACTTAGGTTTATGGCCTCCAGATTCATTCATGTTGCTGCAAAGGATATCATTTCAATCTTTTCCATGGCTGCATAGTATTCCATGGAGTATATGTACCATATTTTCTTTATCCAGTCCACCATCAATGGGCCCCTAGTTGATTCTGTGTGCTTGCTATTTTGAACAGTGCTGTGATGAACATACAAGTGCATCAATATTTTTGGAAGAAATATATATATACACACACATATAAAATATATAATTTTAAGATATATATTTATATTGTATATTTATATATAATAAAGAAATATATATATATATATTTCATCCAGTAATGAAACTGGTGGTTCTGTTATTTGATTAACCTCTATATTTTACCACAGTGTCTGAAATAATTTACACTCAACAAACAATCCATAAGTATTTTATTTTCTTCACAGCCTTTCCAGTATCTATTATTTTTTACTTTTTAATAATAGCCATTCTGAGTGATGTGACATGGTATCTCACTGTGGTTTTGATTTGCATTTCTCTGATGATTATTAATATTGAAAATTATTTCATATGTTTGTTGGCTGCTTGTATGTCTTCTGTTGAGAAGTGCCTGTTCATGTTCTTTGATCATTTTTAATATTTTGTTTTGGGGTGTTGCTTGTTGTTTTGTTTAACTTCCTCATAAATTCTGGAATTAATACTTTGTCAGAGGCATAGTTTGTGAATTTTTTTTTTAATTCTGTAGAATGTCTGTTTATTCTCTTGACAGTATATTGTGCTGTGTAGAACTCATTATTTTAATTAGGTCACACTTGTCGAGTTTTGTTTTAGTTGCAATTGCTGTTGAAGACTTAGTCACAAATTATTTCCCAAAGCTGATGTCCAGAATGTTGTTGCCTAGGTTTTCTTGTAGGATTCTTTGAGGTCTTCCACTAGATCTTTAATCCATCTTAGGTTAATTTTTGTATATGGTTGATATGACTTAGCTGTGTCCCCACTCAAAGTCTCATCTTGAATTTAATCTGAATTATAATCCACACATGTTGGGGGAAGGGATCTCATGGGAGTTGATTAGATCATGGAGGCTTTTCCCTGATGCTGTTTTCATGATAGTGAATGAGTTCTTCTGAGATCTTAAGGTTTTATAAGGGGCATTCCTATGCTTCACTCTGCATTTCTCTCTCCTGTCACCATGTGAGAAGGATGTGTTTGCTTCCCCTTCTGTCATGATTGTAAGTTTCCTGAGGCCTCCCCAGCCATACAGAATTGTGAGCCAATTAAACCTCTTTCTTTTATAAATCACCCAGTCTCAGACAGTTTTATTATAACAACAAGAATATTAACTGGTATAATAATGAAAGGTAGATGTCCAGTTTCATTCCTCTGCATATGGCCAGTTGGTTATTCCAGCACCATTTATTGAATAGGGAGACCTTTTCCCCATGACTTATTTTTGTCAGCTTTATCAAAGGTTATATGACTGTCTGAAATATTATTTATCCTTTTTCTTGGCTTTCTAATTTTAATACTCTTTTAGATCAGAGAGAGGAATCTATGCACCATAATCTTGAGTGCTTATGAGCTAATGGTAAAGCTTATAAGACGCCAAAAAATTTTACAAAGATAAAATGACAGAATCTCTCCTAGGACAAAAGAATCTGGAAAAGTAGTCTTAACCAGACTCTCTAATAATATGCCTCTTGCTCTCTGCCACTCCATTACATATAATGAATAGTATGTCAGGAGGCCTAAACTTGAGAGAAGCTCATTTAATATTCTGGAAGGAAAGAGGTGTTCTTGTGAACTATGTAAATATTGGGCAAATATTCTGACGGGAGAGATCTTCTTGTGAACTATGTAAATGTTGAGCAAGAAAAAGTCTATCTACACATTGAGACAAACTTAAGGCCCTGGATTGTTTGTTTTTAACGAAAATCTATTGCTGTATAAGGAACAACAAAACTACTCACATTAACACTTGACAAATTGAGATTAATTCTAAAATATTCTTAGATTTCAAATGACCATGATTTTTTAAAAAGAGTGGTTATATATCTATTAACAACCATTATAAATACTAGCTGAGAAGATAGATAAAGTTACAAGTATATGAATAGGGACTGGGCGCAGCAGCTCATGTCTGTAATTCCAGAGCTTTCAGAGGCTGAAGAGAGAAGATTGCTCGAGGCTGAAAGTTTGACACCGGATTGGGCAACACAGTGAGACTCCATCTCTATTAAAAAAGTAAAAAAATAATATTCGGACATCATGGCATGCACCTATCATCCTAGCTATGCAAGAGGCTGAGGTGGGAAGATCACTTAAACCCAGGATTTCGAGGCTGAAGTCAGCTCTGATTGTGTCACTACATTCTAGCCTGGGTGACAGAGTGAGATCTTATCTCTAAAATAATAAAAATAAAATAATAATTAAAAAAACAATATATGAAGAAGGTGGTGTATCTTAAAATTAAATAATCTGAAAGATATCTCAGTTTCAAAAATTATTACTTCAGAATAATAGCATGGAGAAAAAAATATTTTTGAAATGTCTTTATGATTATACATACATTTGACCTATAGCATTTAAAGCACCTAGACTGATAAAGTGATTTTGAATTAATTTATGCTGTAAAATCTTACCAGATATTGAGGTATTAGACATTTGTTGACCATGGCCTTATGTAACAAGTAAGTCAAGAATATAAAGATTATGCAGTTTTATTGTTACCAATATATCAGCTACATCCCTACCAAAATTAATTTGACCAATAAAATGTATTATATATTACATTTCTTTTTGAAAAATACACTCAGTGGAGATGTTATTGTAGAATCTCTTTTGATTATTATACTTTTTTGATAATTTACAAAATATTAATGCAGTTGTCCAGGAAGTTTTTTTTACTTGCTGGACTAAATGTAAATTACTAAAAATTTTAAGATATATTCTAAAGCACTTTAATCACCTTATCGAATTTACATTGAGACAATAAAAGTTTATAGTCACAATAAGACTTTAAAAAGCAACTCATATATTTTAAATTATCAGATAACTTTATCTTTAGAAGCTAGATGTGTTCCTTACTTGTAATTAGAAAAAAAATCAAAAGTGAAAAAATGTAAGGAAGTTAATTTTTAAGTTTTTCTTTAAACTCATCCTTCAGGATGCAAACTACTATATGCTGTTGTTCTCCAAATTTACGTATTCCCCAAATATTAGAAAGTAAAAGCAGGGCTGTTTTCTATAGAATATTAAACTCTGTTTGCTGTGATATAGTATTTAAATAATGCTTTTCATATGGACATCTCAAAGCAGAGTTCACTCTTACCACCACCACATACTTTAGGATTTGTATTAATTGGGTAGAATACAGAACTTATTATTTCAGGGAGCTACCTGGTTAAGACAGAGAATCATCACCATGGATAATAATAACACTGCAGCTGTTTCATTATTCTTGCATATAAATTGTTCTAGTGTGATGTAAACTTATTTGTCCCTTTGCAACATGAATGCTGTCATGTTATTTATCATATGACTTCCTAAATTTATGAGAGGTATGTTTATTTTTTAAGATATTAAATACCATGTCTTCCTGCTGAAAACTGTAATCACTAAAAGAGTTCATTCAAACCATAAATTGCTTATTTGTAAGCAAATGGAGCAAATTCACAGTTTTACTTACTGCTTTGGAATGCAAACAAAATTGAACTCATAAAATTTTCTGCTTCCTGTAAAATAGAGCAGTATAACGTTACTGAGCAGTAAGAAAAAAAAAAAAAAAACTATCAAGGAACCTTAGTCCAAAATGTATTACATATGCATATGCACATCTTTCTCAAGTTAAAACAGAGATTTAGAGAAGAGGAAAACTCGGTAGTGCCATATATTTGTGAGAGGAATTATGAAGGTCAAGACATAACTGATCTGAGACTAGATGGAAAGAAAGAATCAAAGTGGAAAATGGTCAGTCAGGAGACAGCAGAAGAATTTAAAGAATGAGGAAATCGAATGATAATGAGCTAATGGTTTATAAACTGTGAATTACATCTTGAAAATATTCAATGCTCTTAAATTTAATATTCATACTTGCTACCAGGACACATATCAAAAAGTGATATTTTCTGGGGGCTTGTCCATGATCCCTGAAGGGTCATTAAATGCAGACCAAGACTCTTCACTTTTTTCCAAAGTTTCTTGTCCTCAGACATTTTTCTGAAGGCAGATGAAGCACTAAACTCCTGGTTAGTCACTTAAGAGCGAATGGTGCGGCTACAGAGGACAGGATGCAGAAGAGGACCCTCCTACCCCCATCAATCTTGGGGGTTGGGAATGTTGGTTTTGTACCAATCCAGTCTTTTCTATGACATTTTTCTTCTTCCTTTTGGGACTGTAATGGCACCTATCTTCTCTTTTACGATGTTAAGAATGTTGTTGCAAACTACAGAGATATTACTGGGTAGAATGGGTACTTGATCCAGTCATCAAAAATGTAATTCAGAACAATGTGGTTTCTATCTATTCTTAGAAGCAGGCTAAAAGCAGTGATTGAAAGTGTTTTGTTTTGTTTTGTTTTGGGTTCCTGTTGATGGAACACATTTGTAAAAGAGCAAGAGGCTTTTTCCCAGAGGCATCTTTTTTTGTTTTCTCCACATTGTCAAGAGTTAACTCAGCCCTGCAAACGCAGGGCGCTTTTCTATGTGATAGTTTTATTTTCCTTTCGGAAGGCATCTTACTAGGCCTTGTTTGGGGAAGACCCAGTTCCACAGCTTCACCTTAGCACTCTGCTTGTAATAAGAAAGCAATGAAGAAGTGGCCCCACTGGCGACTGGCTGCAAATTTGGAGAAAGCCACCTGGGACTTAACTTAATATGTCTATGCACCCTTCTGAGGAAACTTTTTGTCCCAAACTCAATTTCAAACTTCAAGTTGAAGCCCTAGAAAGGAAAATTGTATCTGAGGGACCCAGAGGTGGGCAACAATGGAAGTCAAGAGGCACAGTGCAGGTAGCATGACTAATTTCTGCCCAACTAGACCTTCCCACCCTGTTTCATGGATGGAGGTCATGCCCGTATCCATGGCATAGTTAAGGTTACCAACAGCAGGAAGGATAGGCCAGTGCGTAGGTGAGTGTGGATAATTGCTACCCTCTAGGCATCCCTGTTACATCAGAGAAAGCTGCATTAGCACATATGGGTGGCAACTGCCAAGTTCACTGGGATGCAGGGATGTAAGGATGAAAGAAAAAAAGGGGATGCCTTTTTTTTTTTTTTTTTTTTTTTGGATCTCCGTAACATACCCTGGGTATTTGCTGGGAAGAGAAAGAAACTATGGGACATCTTTTTTCCCTCTTCCAGATGGGTAACCAACTATCTTCAGTCTGTACTTCTCTAGAGTGCAGCCTGAATCACTGAGACTGAAACTGAAAACAAAACAAAACAAAACAAAACAAAACCTTATTTTTCTCATTTTCTCCTCTGTTCTCCCTTCATAGCTGGGTAATCACATCTTCATATCATAGAACACTCACCTGGGATGCATCCCCCAAACTAGGAAAGGTTTACTTTCCCCAAACCTTAAACTCTTTGGCATAAAAATGAACTGGGAAGAAATTACAGATTTAACAGAGCAAATATCTTGAGAATGGACATCTTTTACAGCACACGAATATACTCTTTGTCTGCTCCCTCTTTACAGGATGCCAGGGTCAAGAGGGTTCCATAGCTCAAGAGAAGGGAACCAGAACCCATACATGCAAGTAAAATGGTAAATGTTTCTTTTTTAATAGTTAGACTTCTGGCCTCCCTCTCCCTCCCTGTGCAAACCTGTAGAATGAATGGTAAAGATAACTGTTTATATTCTCTGTGTAAAGTTTTGATTAATGGAAAAAGGATTTGTAAGGTTAGTCTTAAGCTGTAGCAAATCTTTTGTGCTATGAATTTGTCTTTCTCTATCTTTCTATCAGAAGGAGGGGTGCTTAGGATAGAATGCTGGCCTAGGACCCCATAAGCCTACTGTTTAATAGCACAGAAAACTGTTCAGTAACAAACTTTGCTACACGTTTCTGAAGAAACAAAAATAGTAAAACAAAACTTGATGAGGTCTCCATGTTGTTTTATGTCCTTGGGAGCTTGATCTTTAGCTATATGACAGTTCTTTCTTTTGTTCTGTTTCATCATACAATGGCAGCCAAGGTTCAGTCCTGGCTTAGGGAGTGAGTACTTTCTGTTTAATATCTGTGTGACTTTGACCATTTGCCAATTCTCTTCCCCTCCATGAACAATATCTAGCTTCCTTTCTTTAATCGTCCTTTATCTGAGCTACCTTTAAATATTATATATTTTGTAAAAACTATTTACCACCTCCTTGAAAATAACTTGTACACATGTGGTTAAGCCATAACCTTAGTTGAGGCTTGTTAGTTACACCTGTGAACTTACTTTCGGTAAAGTTCAAAAGCCAGAAATTTTGGCCGCTTGGCTTATGTAAAGTCGGGTAATAAATAATTTAAAAGGATTTTTTTTTTTAAAGAGTGCTGTGGTTAAAAGTCAACTTAATCAAAAATGGATACCCAAATTATAGGTATATTTAAACAGTTTAGGGTTTATGTGGGGTTTTTTTGTTTTTGTTTGTTTGTTTGTTTGTTTTTTCTCTCTCTTTCTCTTACTGGATCTTGTTTTGCTGGAAAAAGGTTTGTTTCTTCACAGTCAACTGAATTATTTTTCCAATTCTGTCTTGTCACACTTAATGCACACATGAGAGGCCTGAAGGTAATTTCTGAGAGCATAGGACTTTTTGGGAAAAACAGAGGAGGCACCACAGACCTTGTTTTTGGAAAAACCTCTATTTTCCTCATAGAATCCCAAGAATTAAAAGCAGATAAATCCCTCTCAAAATCTGTTTTTGTCTTCCAGCTGTATCTGCTTATTAGGCCCTGGAAATTTTATGCTTTCCTAGCCCTGTTTCATGAAGGGCTTTACCCTGAGGCTGATAAGAGATCGATAATTGAAAAATCTTATAACTACTGAATCTTTTGTCTGTCTGTGAAGTTATATGTCTTACGTGTGTAATGTTTATGTAAAAAAAAAAGAACTTTAATTAGTTGACTTAAATAAAATAAGAATTTAGATCAAATATTTTTGAAGGAAAAATAAGAGCTGTAATGCCCTTTAGTTAAAGTGACTTTAAACTTTGAGAAATAAAAGCTGTTTTAAATACAAATATTTTCAAATGTAAACATGTGCTCTAAATTTTGCAGGTCAGATACCAGGCTTGCTAAATGCTTTAAGGTTAAAAACAGCTTCTTTGACTTTTGAAAATTGTTCAACTTGCCGCTTTATAGTTTGGTAAGGACTGGGGCATATGGAGTTAACCATACCCCAACAATGCTGGAAAGAGTTAGACCTTGTCTGAGCCTAGTATGAAATTAAATAACTTACCAAGTTTTACATTATAATTAAAAATTGATAAGGTTTACCATTATAAGATTCAATTGAGACTACTAAAAATAGATTTACATACAATTTGTGTAAGGAAAGTAAAATGTGTTTTTAGTAAAAGATTGTAAGAAGGCATGGGAATGGAAATTTTTGCCAAGTTTAGAGGACTAAAAGATTGTTTTAAATTAGATAAGATAAAGTCAAAGGTTTAAACAAGTTTTAGGAGGTTTACAAAAATTAATCTTGCAAAAGAAATTCTGTATGTGAATATACTGACTAAATTCAAAAGGGTATGATTTGGTTTTCCTCTAAATTGAAAATTGAAATAAAATCACGACAAGGTTTTCTTAAGGCACAGATCTGTTGTTTAACAAAAATTTATAAGGGTTATAAAAATGTTTATAAGAATCTCACCTCATGGTCAAAGTGGCTGAGATTAGATAGAATTATGTGTAAGGTTTTGTCATAATATTGGGGTTAACATTACTAATAGACTAATGCAAGGGTAAAATTTGGCTTTCTCTCCCTTGTGAAAGAATTGTATGTAATAGTAAAGGATAATAAAAGATTTTTGTTTGCCTTGCAAATAAACTACCAAAAAGAGAGGGAGAAGACAAGAGACAGCTTGTTTGGAAAGCTAAGACTTCCCTCATTATGAGTAAAGGGTTTCGCCTTGTTTTAAAACTTTTTAGTCATAATTTTGGCTAAATAAATAATTTTTGTAATCTGGAATTCTATTTCATGATATCAAGTGTTTTAACCCTCTAACTTATTTAATAGGCTTCCCAAAATCAAATTTCATCTTCCAAAGTTGTCTTTCCTGGACCCAAAATTTTGGATGCTAAAGAGGACCCCTGGAGCATCCAAAAGAGAGGTAAACAGGATTATTTTACATGTTTAGTTAAATGGGATTACAAAATAAAAGTAAGGTTGAATCCTCTTTAGATTATAGTATAATTAATAATATTAATATATGTTCCAAAATTATATGGGATTTCTAAAATTTGAATTTACGAAGATATAGTATCAATCATAAAGTAATTATGTTGTTATTATAAACCACAAAAATTACCAATTTTGTTTGTCAATTGTAATTTTGAATGTAACCACCGTGGACATTTTGCCATTCATAGACAATTGTTGTCTTGCTTTGATTATCTTCAAAAGATGGTTATAATCAGTTATACGAGTTTGACAGGTGCTTATAAATGCAGATTTCTAATAATTTCAGAGATAGTGACATTGAAATAAAGGAAACATATTCAGGACTCTTGAAGAGCTAAAATGTTTGTGAATATCAAATAGAACAGGCGTTAACTGCATGGACTGAACTAGTAGGAGAATTAAGAAATATTTTTGACTTTGTTTAAAATATTGCTGACAGTTTGTTTTGTTTTTCAGAGTCAAGAAAACTTTTGAGCTATTTACAGCTTTTAACAGTTGAGTAAGTTATACTCCTGTGAACAAAATTTGAAGCTTACTTATTTATCTGCCTGGTTTCTCTAGAATTTAGAAACTATTTGTCAGTATTCTTAACTCATGGCAATATAGTTATCTGTATGATTGCAATAAAAATCATTTTTTTCCTTTCCTTTTTTTTTTTTTTTTTTTTTCAGCAGGACACAATTAGAAAAACTGGTTGTTTTACAGAGGCTTTCACTGGAATGGCATGCTTTACTTTAAGGGATCAAACTTGATTTGCAGAGCCAATAAAAGCTCATTAGGAAAAATGGCCTTATACCTTGTTCGCTCAGTCCACGTACAGGGTTTCTAATCTGTGGTGTATAAAGAACGTCACTTTCTAACAGGCCAAGAACCCTCAAGTTATCTTGGGAACTCAGGCAGAGAGGAATTTACCCAACTCATAGGTATTTGAGGGCATAAACTCATGACTGAACTTGGGTTTTAAAAAATCTTATCTGAGATTCCTTCTGGAACAAAGTTTTATCAAAGCCAGTTTAGAAAAGCCTATGTGAAAATAATTTTTCTTGCTGCACTTCATGCTTACAATCAGGCCAAGTATAAGATCAAACAAAGTTTATTTTGCAAACAATTCAGTCCTATCATGATTTGTTTTTAACAAAAATGAGTATTGAAGAGAGAAAAATGATGTTTCAAAACTTATTACACACTTGCCATTAAATTCTAGTCTCTTTAGTTGTTTTAAAGTTTTTGTCTGCATTTTGGACTAACTCTGCTTGTTCCTGTGAACCAACCAGTGATCTCTGACTGCAACTCAGAAGAAACAAAAGTGATGGGTAATGTCAAAATCTAGATGATGCATATTCTAGTTCTGCGCAATTATCCTGCAAATCCTGCCAGGTGATAGCAGTAGGGTGCTCATAACCCAGAGGTTTCTTTGATGGGAAGATAAGAACAAATGGGAGCTAACCAAAGCCAAGCCTCATGCACCCAAATCTTAGCAGGCATTGCTAATAGCCACAAGTTATCTGGGTGTGCCAGCAGCTTCTGGATATTTTAGCTGTTTTTACCCCCTTGTTTCATTTTGATACATGACTTCTAATAACCCAATTTGTCTCTTCTCACCTTAAGGCCATCAAACTCCAAACAGTGATGCAGCTGGAACCTTCGATGATGGCTCCCTTTTACTGGGGACTGTTAGATAGGCCTCTGAGGGAGACCTGGCTTCCAATCTTCCCAAAATGGTGACCCATGTCAACAGGAAGCAGTTAAGATCTGTCACTGTCCTTATCCTAATGGCAATAAAATGTACCTCTTCAGAGGGGGAAATTGATAGCAGCAGGAGGCAGACAAATGCCTAGGCAAATACAGTCAGTTCTCCAGTGAAACCCCACCTTCAAGCTGAAGACAGAGCCTGAAAGCCAAGCTACAAGTCAAATCCACAGAACAGATTGAGAATCTGTCTTCCTTTGTGACACACTTTCCTCTGATGGCTCCCCCTGCTACACATACCTACTGTTTCCTAGTTGGTTTTTTTCACTGCTGAGCCCAACTTTGAGTGGTGCCTTTGCTTTAGCCTTTCTCGTAAAGCAATTTGCATACATTCCCCTATCTGAGCTCATAAAAGCCCTGGACTCAGCCACTGAGAGAAACCACCCAACTGTGGGGGTGGGGCCTACCTCTGCATCCCCTCTTTGTTGAGAGCTGTTCTGTCACTCAATAAAATTATCCTGCACCCTCCTCACTCTTCAATTGTCCAGCATATACTCGTTTTTCTTGTATGCAGGACAAGAGCTCAGGACCCACCAAATGGGATTATTCAGAAGGCTATAATGCTGTGGCCCTCTGCCCTCCACCAGCAGAGGGCAACTGCCTCACGCCATGGGAATCAACAATGTGGCTGAGCCAGCCCAAAACCGCAAGTTGAGATGAGACAAGGGCATTGCTGACTGGGAGTTTCCAGCTGGCAAAAGTGATTGAGAAAAGTCCTGTGTTATTATTCCTCCTGATGCAGGAACTTGGTAGTAATACATTTCTTTATTTTTTGTGTTTATTCAATATGCCTAAAAGATGCCACTCCCTTGCTTCTACTATCTTTCTCCATATGCAGAATGTTCAATGATATGGCCTCTCTTGACCAATTAATTCTCTCTGCATCAGAGGAAGATGAAGACATTCTTGATACATAACTAACTTTGGGAGAACAGTTTGATAATGTTCATTCTATCTTCCTTTCCTCTTTTTTGGAGCCAGTTTTCCTTAAGAGAGCCAATCTTTTGTGTTCCTTCTAAAATATCCCTGATCTGCCACACCCACATCCATACCCAGACAGCAGGATGTTTCACTGGTCTAGCAGTCCCTGTGATTCTGTGGGTGAATCTACACAATTTTAATATCCAGTATGAAGTAGCCATTTACTCACAAAATAAATCCTTTCTCCAATATCTTACCCTCCTCATTAATGTTTTTGGTTTTCTGAATGACCTTTAATCCTTTGTTTTACTTTTCATACTGCCATATATAGATGGTCCCTAACTTACTGAAGTTTGATTTATGATCTTTCAACTTTATGATGGTGCAAAAGTGGCACACATTCAATAAAAATGTGCTCTGAATTTTGATCAAAAGATCAAAATCCCAGGCTAATGATATGTTGTAAGACATTCTCCCATGATGCTGGGCAGAAGCAGTGAAGAGCAGCTCCCAGTTAGCAACATGACCTTAAGATATCAGCTCATACTCTACAGCATACAGTATTTCCATATGATTTTCCCTACTGTAGGATAATATTCGAAGCATGTTTAAGGTAGACTAGGCTAAGCTATGATGTTCACCAGGTTAAGTGTGTTAAATGCATTTTCTACTCACATTTTCAACTTATGGTGGATTTATTGGGACGTTACCTCATAGTGAGTCAAGGATCATCTGTATTGGACTTCCTCAAATGCTCATCAATTAAAAACTTGTTATGTATTGTTGGGATCTCACTATGTCATGCACTGAGCTGGGTACAGTCAGACAGATGTGTAGCTAGATAAGGAGATGAGTAAATTAAATTCCTAATCTCAAAAGTTTACATTTTTGGTGGGATTTGCATAGCCTGTATATGCGAGATATTGCTTGTCATAGCAGGGATAGAATGAAGTGAAAATCTTACCTGAAAAATAATCACAGCACAGTGGAAATACAGATAAGAAATTACACATTACAAAATGAAGTCTATGAGATACGCAGTGATTACAGAAGCATAGATGAAGGGCATCTAGAACATGCTAGGGAAGGAGAATGGAGAAAAGGTAACATTCCCTGGAGGAAGTAATATCTGAGTTGATTCCTCAAAATTTATAGGGTTATTAAAAAAGTACTAAACAAAGTGATAGTCAAATTCCGTGAGGAAATTATCTTTGTAAATTAGGCAAATAACGGTTTGTACACATATCATGGATTTCATAGTTTTTTTCCTAAATAAATTAGGATTGATATAAACTATTATTGAGATTAGTGTACCAGTCAGTAATTAATAATTAATTGTAATTTCCTCTATTCTTTGGAGAAAACAGAAAAAAGCTATTGGGTATGTATAATGATAAGGTAAAGAGTTATAATGAGGCATCAAATATGTGGCATTTTACCCTAATAGAGAAGGTAAGACACAACTCATTGCTATTGCTGAAACAAAACCCACAGGCAAATTAAATTAGCATGGCATGATTTAAATAAATGTCATCCTGCCATGCATGATTAATTTACAAGTGAATGGGAGAGATAAAAAGTGTTTGGGGAGTTCAGAGGGTGAAGAAATGGCATCTACTCTGAAGGTGAGGTAGAGCTTACTGGAGAAAAAGAATCTCAATGGAGTCCTGAATTAGACCTTGAGTAGTCATTTAAGTCAATGAATGCTTTAGTTTGTGCAAGTTAACTGTATATTAAGACTAATTTGAGGGTCAATAAAACTGACTTAAAATATATTTTATTCATAATATCTAGTGGTTAAAATTAACCTCATTGAAATTAGTTTATTTTTATTTGATATTTTTGAATCAAGCTCTTAACCCTTCTCGGATGAATTTATTTTAATTTGAAACAACTTTTTATTTGCATGTATATATCTGTGTTTTCAGTCTAAAGATTGTGATATGTCTGTAGGTATAGGCAAAGAGTCAGGTCTACTCCTTCTCATACTGCAAGAGAGGCATAAATTCAAAAGGGCATGTTGTTACTAGAACATTTTCAACTATGAATTATTTTTGGAAGATGAATTTTTCAAAAAGTAAAAGTCAGTTTTTATAATGAAGAGCAGGAAAAACAATACTTTTTTTTTTCTATTCATATTTTTTCTAGTCATCCATTTTAACACTATTTATTTCAAAAATATTTCAATTCTGTTAGCTGTACTTCCACTCTTGAGAAAGCATACCTTAGATATGTTTTAGATCTATTCATTCTTAAAGTAATATTACATTCATGTATAGACATAATCGAGAATAGCATGTTGACAATATAAATTTCTCACTGCTTCAGGAAAGTTGATAGTTTTTATGGACTTACTACCTTGACAGATATTCCTGTGTGTTCTATTTATTTTTTTATACTACCTTGGCTGAGAACCATTCTGTCCTAAATATTTACAACACTGAAGTCGAACAAGTTATTTGTTAACTTCTTCTTTAGAGACACCTGGTAAATCTGAATAATTATTTCCAATAAAAGGAGGTCTTGGAATTAATAATTTACCGTCAGCCATAGTAATAAAGATTAATGTCAGGAATTCATTTAATCTTAAGGGAAAATTGTCATTTAATTTAATTGACTTTTGTTCTTGTGTTACATAATGAAGCTGCGGGTTAGAATCTTTGTACTAAATGTGATATTTTGAATTGCAATTTTAATACAACTTAAAATGTTTTGTTTTCCTCATTAAAATGAGTGAAGTATACTAAAATAATCATATTTGTTAGACAAATAATATAGAAGGAGAAACATTTTTACTTTTTCTGAAACAAATGGACGAAAGTTTACTCCTTCCAATGATGAAACATCTAGCTAATAGAGATATTAAACAATATACAATTACCCTTCTAATGAAGAAACATGATTTCACACAGAACATTGTATTTATTCTGAAATAGAAAGGATAACATATTACCATTTTTATTTTGTATACAGAGAATTTTAGGCAAAATACTCTTAGTTATAATGGGGGTGCACACACACCCACATATAAACAAGACCTGATTTTCTTACTTTTAGTTTGAAAAACCAACCACAAACATGCCTGTATGTCAATAATTTCATTATATTTTTATCTCTTCTTTTTTTTCACCTCTAGATTAATGATAGGGATTCAATAAACACATTAATTATATTTATATGTGAATTTCCAATTAACAGCATTTCCTTTTGTGATGTACTCTTATCAGTTGCACTTTGTTGACTATATAGGAATAAATACAAACATACTAAGAATACACAAATTTAAAATCATTATAATTATCTTTATATATTTTAAATTAGCATATTGCTGTTCCGTATCATTTATTTCAAATGGCAACCAATATTAATGTAGATAGAAAAGTAATCTAATCTCAAAAGCACAAATATCAAAAGGGAATACTTCTCATTTCTTAAAAAACTTTTACTTTTTCTTTTCTATCTTATTTCTCTTGGTAGAAAAGCAGTCAAATTGGGACTAACAATGTGCATCTTTCCTTCCCAAAATAATCTTTCATTGTTAAATACGTTGAGAAGATGGGCCATCTTTCAAGTTGCTGTTATTTTTTCATCCAGATG